>NC_053117.1:41735876-41750876 GCF_010015445.1 Perca fluviatilis | reverse complement strand
ACACACACACACACTTCACACACTCTTCACACACTCCTCACACACACACTCTCTCTCTCACACACACACACACACCTCTTTCAGACGTATAAAGCACCAGAGACCCATACCTGCACCAAAAGCACAAGTGCTGCAATTCAAAAAGTGACCTGAGCAGTAGCAGCCCAACACCAAAAACAACAACACAACTAGCATAATAATAGAAGTAAGCTCTTGCTAACCACTCCTATAGAAGAAGCACCAAAGTATTCAACATTTTTGTACTTCTGCATGCAAGTATTTATTCTTAAAATATACATCACACCCAAGCACTGAAAGAAAAAGCACAAGCATCGTGAAACACCTCATCCCCTGCTCCTGTGTTTCCCTCCTCATTCCCCCCTGCTCTGGTCCTCCCCTCCCCTGCGGCCCCCCATTCCCCCTGCTCCAGGTCCCCTCCCCATCCCCCTGCTCTAGCGTCCCCATTCCCCCCTGCTCCGAGGCCTCCCTTCCCTATTCCCCTGCTCTGAGCCTCCTCTCATTCCCCCCTGTCTAGGCTTCCCTCCTCATCCCCCCTGCTCTGAGCCCCTCCCCTGCTCTAGTCCCTCCCTGCTGCGTCTCTCCCCCTGCCTTGTGTTTCTCTTCCTCATTCCCCTGCTCCGACTCTCCTGAGTTTCCTCTTCCCCCTGTCTGATGCTCCCCCTCTCATTCCCCCCCTCTGTTTCTCACCCTCTCATTCCCCCTCTGCTCCTGGTGTCCCTCCTCCTCATTCCCCCCTGTTCTAGGTTTCAATCCTCCTTCCCCCTGCTCTGGTGCCCCTTCTCATCCCCTGCTCTGCTTCACCCTCCTCACCTCCTGCTCTTGGTGTCCCCCTCCTCATCCCCCTGCTCTGGTGTTCCCCCCCCCCATCCCCCTTGCTCTAGGTTCCCCCCTCTCATTCCCCCTGCTCTGGTCCTCATTCCCCCTGCCTGGCTCCCTGCCCCCTCCCCATTCCCCTGTCTGGTGTTTCCCCTCTATTCCCCCTGCGTTTAGGCCCCCCTCTTTCCCCCCTGCTCGGCCCCTCTGGCCCATTCCCCTGCTGGCTCTCTCCCTTCCCTCTCTCTTTCCCCCTGCTCTGTGTTCACCCTCCCCCCCTGTTGCACCCCTTCCCTGCTCCGTGTCCCCCCCTCATTCCCCTGCTCTGTGTTTCCCCTCCTCATTCCCCCTGCTCTGTGTTTCCCCCTCCTCATTCCCCCCGCCTGGTCCCCTCCCCGACCCCCCCCCCTTTACCCTCTCCCCCTGTTCGCCCCCCCCCCATTCCCCCTGCTCTGTGCTTCCCCTCCTTCCCCCTCTTGCTCTGTGTTCCCCTATCCCTCTGCTCTGTGTTTCCCCTCCCCATTCCCCCTTGCTCTCAGTGTGGAGAGGGAAACGCTGTAAATGAGATCTTCATAAAGCTGTCAGGCTCCCTGAATGAAAGCACAGTCTCACTCCCTCGATAACCCTCTCACTCACTCTGTGTGTGTGTGTGCCCCTCTTTGTGTGTGTGTCTGTGTGTGTCTGTGTGTCTCGTGTGTGTGTGTGTGTGTGTGTATGTGTGTGTCTCTGTGTCTGTGTGTGTGTTCCTGTGTGTTGTCTGTGTGTGTGTGCGGGAGGTGGTCCGTGCTCTGTGTGTGTGTTCCTCTTGTGTGTGTGTGTGTCTCTGTGTCTGTGTGTGTGTGTGTGTGGTTCCCGCTCTGTGTGTGTGTGTCTCCAGGTATGTGTGTGTGTGTGTGTCTCTCTGTGTGTCAGGTCTCCTGTGTGTGTGTGTGTGGTGGTCCCTGTGTGTGTGTCTCTGTGTCTGTGTGTTGGTCTCCGGGTGTGTGTCTCTGTGTCTCCGGGTGTGTGTGTGTGTGTCCCCGTTTCCTGTGTGTGTGTCCTGTGTGTATGTGTGTCCTGTGTGTGCCCCTGTGTGTTTCTCTGTGTGTGTGCATGTGTGTGTCCGGGTGCTCTTTTCCCGTCAGAAACCGGGACTTTTGCCAGACCAGATTCCTCAGCTCTGGAATAATCCTGCAGCAACGTGATGTAACTCCGCCGTGAACCCAAATCTCCTCCATCCCTCCATCTTCATCCCTCCATCTTCATCCCTCCATCTTCCTCTCCACTCATCCATCCCTCCATCTTCATCCCTCCATCTTCCTCTCCACTCATCCATCCCTCCATCTTCATCCCTCCATCTTCATCCCTCCATCTTCCTCTCCACTCATCCATCCCTCCATCTCTCCACTCATCTCTCCTTTCCTCACCAGAACGCCTCCACATTTCCCACCTAAAATCTCCTTTTCCTTTCCTCTCTGTAACGTTGAAACTCACGTCTCCATTCCCCGTCCGTGTTACGTCACGTTCTTCCCGCTTAACGTTTCTGTCTTCGTACGAGGCGTCACCGCCAGTAAAGTTTCCGCTTTCAGACGTAGGCGACCACGGCCAGTAAACGCTTCCTCGTCTTCATGACGAGGCGCACCGGCCAGTAAAGTTTCTTGTTTCGTACGAGGCGACCGCGTCCAGAACGCTTCCGCCTTTCGAGACGACGCTACCAGTAAACGCGCTTTGTCTTCGGACGTAGGCGACGCCAGTAAACGCTTTGTTCGTATCGGTAGCGACGCGGCCAGTAAACGCTTGTCTTCGTAGACGAGAACGCTGCCAGTAAACGTTTCTGTCTTCGTACGAGGCGACGCGCCAGTAAACGCTTGTTCAGGACGACAGCCGGAGCTTCCGTGGAGACGACGCTACCGGTAAACGCTTCCGTTTTTCAGACGTAGCGACGCGACCAGAAACGCTTTGTTTCGGACGACGACGCTGAACTGGGCGCGATGCCGTACGCTTCCCGGGCGAGTAGGACGCTACTGTAAACGCGCTTGCCGACGAGCGCAGTAAGTTGCCGCCGTAAACGCGCTCCGCCTTGTAGGCGACGCGCCAGTAAACGTTTCCGCTTTCAGACGTAGACGACGCTACCAGTAAACGCGTTCGTCTTAGTAACGAGGCGACGCTACCAGTAAACGCTTGTCTTCGTGACGATGACGCCGCGCCTAAACGCTTCTGTCTTCATGACGACGATCGCGCTCAGTAAACGCTTTGTCTTCGTATCGCAGGTGACGCTACAGTAAACGTCTTTGTTCGGGTGACGATCGCGCCAGTAAACGTTTTCTGTCTTTAGTAAGAGGCGACGCCTACGTAAACGTTTGTCTTGGTAGAGACGTAGTAAACGCTTGTCTTCGTGACGACGACGCCAGCCAGTAAACGCTTTCTGTTCTTCGTATAAGACGACGCTACCAGTAAACGCTTTGTTTCGTATCGGTACGACGCTACGAGTAAACGCGTTGCCTTTAGTATCAGGCGACGCGTACCAGTAAACGCTTTTGTCTTCGTGACGAGGCGACGCAGTAAACCGCTTCGTTGCACGGTACGAAGCCGCCAGTAAACGTTTCGTCGTACGTAGGCGACGCGACCAGTAAACGCGTTTTCGTCTTTAGTAATGGCGACGCTACCAGTAAACGTTTCTTTGTTCAGACGAGGCGCCCAGTAAAGAACGCTTTGTCTTCGTGACGAGACAGCTACCAGTAAACGCTTTGTCTTGACGTAGACGACGCCGTAAACGTCGCCGCAGCGACTACCCGGTAACGCTCGCTCTTCGTACGCAGGCGTACGCGCCAGTAAACGTTTTGTCTTCAGACGAGACGTGGTAACGGTCGTTTCAGACGTAGGGGCGACGCTACCGGTAAACGCTTCCTCGCTCGGTCGAGGCGCTACGCCAGTAAACGCTTGTCTTCGTAGACGAGGTGACGCTACCGGTAAACGTTTCCGTTTTAGTAGATGGTGTAACGCTGCCAGTAAACGTTTCTGTCTTCGTACGAGACGACGCGCCAGTAAACGTTTCTGTCTTAGTACGAGGCGACGCGCCAGTAAACGTTTCTGTCTTCGTACGAGGACGCACGCGTAAACGCTTCCGCCTTTCATTACGTAGCGACGCTACATGGTAACGCCCTTGCATGACGAGACTAGCCGTAAACGCTTCTTGTCTTCATTGGGCGACGCTACCGGTAAACGCTTGCTTTCGTATGAGGCGACGCTGCCAGTAAACGCTTTTCGCTTGTAGACGTAGACGACGCTGCCAGTAAACGCTTGTCTTAGTACGAGGGCGACGCCCACGAAACGTTTCTGTCTTCGTGACGACGACGCGACCGAGTAAACGTGTTTCTGTCTTCTATCGGTAACCTACCGGTAAACGCTTCTGCTTCGTAACGTAGTACGCCGACCGTTCCCCTGAGTAAACAGTTTCGTGTCTTAGTAATAGGTGACGCTACCAGTAAACGTTTCCTGTTTCAGACGTAGACGACGCCCAGTAAACGCTTTGTTCTTTAGTACAATGAGGGCGACGCTACCAGTAAACGCGCGTTCTGTGTTCCCATCCAACGCGCTACCAGTAAACGCTTTGTCTTAGTAACGAATGACGCCCTAGTAAACGTTTTGTCTTCATGACGTAGGCGACGCCGTAAACGCTTTAGTCTTCAGACGAGACGACGCTACCAGTAAACGTTTTCTGTCTTCAGACGAGACGCACGTTACCAGTAAACGCTTTCGTCTTAGTACGCAGGCGACCGCACAGTAAACGTTTTCGTCTTAGTATATGAGACGAGGCCAGTAAACGCTTTTGCTACGAGGCGACGCGGCCAGTAAACGCTTCTGTTCGTGACGAGGCGACGCCAGTAAACCGCTTCTTGTCTTAGTATGACGTACGCCAGATAAACGCTTTGTCTTCGCACAGAGCGACGCGCCAGTAAACGTTTCAGTCTTCGTACGAACGCGCCAGTAAACGTTTCTGTCTTCGTACGAGACGACGCGCCAGTAAACGTTTCGTCTTAGTACGAGACGACGCGTCAGTAAACGTTTCTGTCTTCGTAACGACGCCGCTCAGTAAACGCTTTGTCTTCGTACGAGACGCTAGCCAGTAAACGGCTTCTGTTCGTACGATAGGCGACGCGCCAGTAAACGCTTTGTCTTCGGACGTAGGCGACGCTACCAGTAAACGCTTTCTTGTCTTAGTAGACGACGCTACCAGTAAACGCTTCGCTGTAATGAGACGACGCTACCAGTAAACGCGCTTTGTCTTAGTACCGACATGCAGTACCATGGTACGCCGCAGACGCGTTTGTCTTAGTAAAGACGCCAGTAAACGTTTCTGTTCGTGATGTGCGACGCGCGCCAGTAAACGTTTCTGTCTTCGTACGAGACGACGCGCCAGTAAACGTTTCGTCTTAGTACGAGACGACGCGTCAGTAAACGTTTCTGTCTTCGTACGAGGCGACGCCAGTAATCGTTTCTGTCATCATTAATCACATCTTTAAGTAATAAGTCAGGAATGTGAGCACACTGCAGAGCTTTCCCATGCACGCCTCTTCCTGCCCTCTCTGCTGTCGGAAACATCTCTTTATTTAAAGTTATCGCCTTTGATGTATTTTGTCTCTTTTTTTTTTTAGGCAAGGCAGCTTTATTTGTAGAGCACATTTCAGCAACAGGGCAATTCAAAGTGCTTTACATAAAAACATTAAAGAGCGGTTAGAACACGATTAAAAACAATTTAAAAAACATTAAAAGACAAGAATACAATGTACAGTGCAGTATGAGAATTTAAGGACAGACATCTCAAGCAGTTCGGTCAGAAATTCTGAATTATTTTCCCTGTGAAGTGAAGATTAGATGACTATGTGTTGATGGATTATCACAGACTGGTGTATGTCAGTGTTTAGTCAGGAAACTGTTAAAAACAGGTACAAGGGTTGAGTTTAGAGATGCACCGATTACAACTTTCTAGGCCGGCCGATACCGATTTTAGCCGATTCCGATTTCAGTTTTTCTAACCACTTTACAGCACACACAAGTATTAATTTTGTATCTTTTCTTTAAGATTCAAGATTCAATACTTACTTATTGCCATAAAAGTCGGTGCAAGTTGCTAGGAATTTGCTTCAGTGTGCTCATGACAGGACATCAACAAAAACACAGAGCTAATATATACACACATGGTGTCCCACATGGGATCACAACGCAGGGGACACCAATCACTACATACCTGGATGACAGTCCAGGAGACTTAAATAACAGATGAATGTAGCAGAGTAACTAAAGTAACTAAAGTAACTAGTAGCTAAAGCTTGAACAGATGAACGCAGTGAAGTAACTAATGTAACTAGTAACTAAAGCTGTAACAGATGAATGTAGCAGAGTAACTAAAGTAACTAAAGCTGTAACAGATGAATGTAGCAGAGTATCTAAAGTAACTAAAGCTGTAACAGATTAATGTAGAGGAGTAACTAAAGTAACTAGTAAAAAAAAAAAAAAAAAAAAAAAAAAAAAAAAAAAAAAATAACTAAAGTAACTAGTAGCTAAAGCTGTATGTAGCGGAGTAACTAAAGTAACTAGTAACTAAAGCTGTAACAGATGAATGTAGTGGAGTAACTAAAGTAACTAGTAACTAAAGCTGGAACAGGTGAATGTAGCGGAGTAACTAAAGTAACTAGTAACTAAAGCTGTAACAGGTGAATGTAGGAGTAACTAAAGTAACTAGTAACTAAAGCTGTAACAGGTGAATGTAGGAAGTATAAACTAAAGTAACTAGTAACTAAAGCTGGAACAGATGAATGTAGCGTGAGTAATCAAAGTAACTAGTAACTAAAGTTGTAACAGATGAATGTAGCGGAGTAACTAAAGTAACTAGTAGCTAAAGCTGTAACAGATGAATGTAGCGGAGTAACTAAAGTAACTAGTAACTAAAGTAACTAGTAGCTAAAGTAACTAGTAGCTAAAGCTGTTGTAGCGGAGTAACTAAAGTAACTAGTAACTAAAGCTGTAACAGGTGAATGTAGTGGAGTAACTAAAGTAACTAGTAACTAAAGCTGGAACAGGTGAATGTAGCGGAGTAACTAAAGTAACTAGTAACTAAAGCTGTAACAGGTGAATGTAGCGGAGTAACTAAAGTAACTAGTAACTAAAGCTGTAACAGGTGAATGTAGCGGAGTAACTAAAGTAACTAGTAACTAAAGCTGTAACAGATGAATGTAGCGGAGTAACTAAAGTAACTAGTAACTAAAGCTGGAACAGATGAATGTAGCGGAGTAACTAAAGTAACTAGTAACTAAAGTTGTAACAGATGAATGTAGCGGAGTAACTAAAGTAACTAAAGTTGTAAAAGATGAATGTAGCGGAGTAACTAAAGTAACTAGTAACTAAAGCTGTAACAGATGAATGTAGCGGAGTAACTAAAGTAACTAGTAACTAAAGCTGGAACAGATGAATGTAGCGGAGTAACTAAAGTAACTAAAGCTGTAACAGATGAATGTAGCGGAGTAACTAAAGTAACTAGTAACTAAAGCTGTAACAGATGAATGTAGCGGAGTAACTAAAGTAACTAGTAACTAAAGTAACTAGTAACTAAAGCTGGAACAGATGAATGTAGTGGAGTAGAAGTAGAAAGTGGCATGAAAAGAAAAGACTCAAGTAAAAGTACCTCAACATTTGGACTTAAAGTCAGTACTGGAGTACATGTACTTAGTTACATTCCAGCGCTGTAGTACAGTGAGCGAGAAGCTCGTCCCCCGAGGACGCCGCCACGCTAAAAATGAACGCTGCCGTGAGGGCCCAGACTTCCTGTGACGGGTCGACCCCGTGTCACATAATTGTCCCAAACATCTGCTCCACCCGGCCATTCAACTCCAAAACAATGTTCAGACACGCACACAGAAAGTAGTTCCTCTCCTTTATATAGACCTTAGTGGTCCCCTAATACTGTATCTGAAGTCTCTTTTATATAGACCTTAGTGGTCCCCTAATACTGTATCTGAAGTCTCTTTTATATAGACCTTAATGGTCCCCTAATACTGTATCTGAAGTCTCTTTATATAGACCTTAGTGGTCCCCTAATACTGTATCTGAAGTCTCTTTTATATAGACCTTAGTGGTCCCCTAATACTGTATCTGAAGTCTCTTTTATATAGACCTTAGTGGTCCCCTAATACTGTATCTGAAGTCTCTTTTATACAGACCTTAGTGGTCCCCTAATACTGTATCTGAAGTCTCTTTTATATAGACCTTAGTGGTCCCCTAATACTGTATCTGAAGTCTCTTTTATATAGACCTTAGTGGTCCCCTAATACTGTATCTGAAGTCTCTTTTATATAGACCTTAGTGGTCCCCTAATACTGTATCTGGAGTCTCTTTTATATAGACCTTAGTGGTCCCCTAATACTGTATCTGGAGTCTCTTTTATATAGACCTTAGTGGTCCCCTAATACTGTATCTGGAGTCTCTTTTATATGGCCTTAGTGGTCCCCTAATACTGTATCTGAAGTCTCTTTTATATAGGCCTTAGTGGTCCCCTAATACTGTATCTGGAGTCTCTTTTATATAGACCTTAGTGGTCCCCTAATACTGTATCTGAAGTCTCTTTTATATAGACCTTAGTGGTCCCCTAATACTGTATCTGAAGTCTCTTTTATATAGACCTTAGTGGTCCCCTAATACTGTATCTGGAGTCTCTTTTATATAGACCTTAGTGGTCCCCTAATACTGTATCTGGAGTCTCTTTTATATAGACCTTAGTGGTCCCCTAATACTGTATCTGGAGTCTCTTTTATATAGGCCTTAGTGGTCCCCTAATACTGTATCTGAAGTCTCTTTTATATAGGCCTTAGTGGTCCCCTAATACTGTATCTGGAGTCTCTTTTATATAGACCTTAGTGGTCCCCTAATACTGTATCTGAAGTCTCTTTTATATAGACCTTAGTGGTCCCCTAATACTGTATCTGAAGTCTCTTTTATATAGACCTTAGTGGTCCCCTAATACTGTATCTGAAGTCTCTTTTATATAGACCTTAGTGGTCCCCTAATACTGTATCTGAAGTCTCTTTTATATAGACCTTAGTGGTCCCCTAATACTGTATCTGAAGTCTCTTTTATATAGACCTTAGTGGTCCCCTAATACTGTATCTGAAGTCTCTTTTATATAGACCTTAGTGGTCCCCTAATACTGTCTCTGAAGTCTCTTTATATAGACCTTAGTGGTCCCCTAAAACTGTATCTGAAGTCTCTTTTATATAAACCTTAGTGGTCCCCTAATACTGTATCTGAAGTCTCTTTATATAGACCTTAGTGGTCCCCTAATACTGTTTCTGAAGTCTCTTTTATATAGACCTTAGTGGTCCCCTAATACTGTATCTGAAGTCTCTTTTATATAGACCTTAGTGGTCCCCCTAATACTGTATCTGAAGTCTCTTTTATATAGGCCTTAGTGGTCCCCTAATACTGTATCTGAAGTCTCTTTTATATAGGCCTTAGTGGTCCCCTAATACTGTATCTGAAGTCTCTTTATATAGACCTTAGTGGTCCCCTAATACTGTATCTGAAGTCTCTTTTATATAGACCTTAGTGGTCCCCTAATACTGTATCTGAAGTCTCTTTATATAGACCTTAGTGGTCCCCTAATACTGTATCTGAAGTCTCTTTTATATAGACCTTAGTGGTCCCCTAATATACTGTATCTGAAGTCTCTTTTATATAGACCTTAGTGGTCCCCTAATACTG
Organism: Perca fluviatilis; assembly: GCF_010015445.1. Taxonomy (NCBI): domain Eukaryota; kingdom Metazoa; phylum Chordata; class Actinopteri; order Perciformes; family Percidae; genus Perca; species Perca fluviatilis. The sequence continues at coordinate 41,741,309 of NC_053117.1, read as the reverse complement.
TATCTGAAGTCTCTTTTATATAGGCCTTAGTGGTCCCCTAATACTGTATCTGAAGTCTCTTTTATATAGGCCTTAGTGGTCCCCTAATACTGTATTTGAAGTCTCTTTTTCAAAATTCAAAGAAAGTATAATGATCAGTAATTGTATTGGCGGAGAGTGTTGCAGGGAACCATCCATGTTATTTTTCGGTAATATGGTTAAAAAGAAACCCATATTTCTGACGTAGAGATTTTGAAAACGGGTCAAATTTGACCGTAGGACAACAGGAGGGATGAGGCCATTATGATTGAAATGATGAAATTTCAACTTATAAAAACATGTTTTGTCTGTGGTACAATCTGTAAGAGACCAAAAACACGAAAGCTGCAGGGATGTACCAAACTAAGAATAACACACACACACACACACACACACACACACACACACACACACACACACACACACACACACACACACACACACACACACACACACACACACACACACACACACACACACACACACACACACAGTCTGTGTAACATGTCTGACACAACAACATCTGCAGCAAAATGTAAGGTGTGAGTGCTGCGAGTAGGAGCTGATCTCTTCACCTACGGCCTATGAAACAGCCCCGAAATCACCAGACTCCATGTAAATAATCAGGACTTTTAGCGTGTATAGAGCCAGCATATCTCCACCAGACTCCATGTAAATAATCAGGACTTTTAGCGTGTATAGAGCCAGCATATCTCCACCAGACTCCATGTAAATAATCAGGACTTTTAGCGGTGTATAGAGCCAGCATATCTCCACCAGACTCCATGTAAATTAATTACTTTTAGTGCGTGTATAGAGCAAGCCATATCTCCACCAGACTCCATGTAAATAATCAGGACTTTTGCGTGTATAGAGCCAGCATATCTCCACATGTAAATGGGTGAATTAAGGGTTTATTTCAACCAAACCAGAGTGGTGATTGTTGGAACAGTGGAAAGATGAACCAAGACGGCTTTTGGTAGTTTTATTTAGTTTCTGTCCACTTTGAATGAAGTGTGTTTTACAATGATAAAAGTCCTGATTATTTACATGGAGTCTGGTGGAGATATGCTGGCTCTATACACACTAAAAGTCCTGATTATTAACATGGAGTCTGGTGGAGATATGCTGGCTCTATACACGCTAAAAGTCCTGATTATTAACATGGAGTCTGGTGGAGATATGCTGGCTCTATACACGCTAAAAGTCCTGATTATTTACATGGAGTCTGGTGTAGTTTGGTGATGGTGATTTCGGGGCTGTTTCATGTTAAACTAAAAGGATCTTACTCTCTAACTAAAAGCTCTATCTCTGTAGGGATCCTTTGCATAATGTTGTCAGACTCTTAGAATAATATTTCGGCACCAGACGATCATCCAGTGCCCTCTGTTCTCTCTACGTTCTCTCCTACAGTGTCCAAGTGTTCAATACCTGGAAATCATTTGCATCAGAGATGCAGGTGAGGGCCGGTGTCCCTGCATACGCAAAACAAGAGACATAAATACACAACACACAGGTTAACAAGCCAAGAGAAGTTTGCATTGGCACAACATCCTGATTCTCTTAACACCCATATGGGTTTTATTTATCGCAAGAACCATCTAGGTCACATGTGTCAAACCCGCATGTCAATTTACGTACACTATACATTTTAGACCGCCTAGTTTTTGTCGTTTTTTGTGACGATGTCATTTTTTTGAAGATTTTTAACTTTTTCTGATGTTTTGTAACTTTTTCTGATGTTTTGTAACTTTTTCTGACATTGTTGTCACTTTTTCCAAAACTTTTGTCACTTTTTCCGACGTTTTTGTCAATTCTTTCGACATTTTTGTCACTTTTTTTCTATGATGGCTGAGGAACTTTTTCCTGACTTCTTTACTTCTTCCCTCCCTCTCTCTCCCCTTTCATGTCTGAGCTTGTCCTATCATTAAAGGCGGAAATGGCCAAAACAAATCTTTAAAATGAAGATTTTCCAACGTTTTTGTCACTTTTTCCGACGTTTTTGTCACTTTTTCCGACGTTTTTGTCACTTTTTCCGACATTTTTGTCACTTTTTCCGACGTTTTGTCACTTTTTCCGACATTTTTGTCACTTTTTCCGACATTTTTGTCACTTTTTCTGACGTTTTGTATCTTTTTCCAACGTTTTGTAACTTTTTCCGACATTTTTGTCACTTTCTCCGACATTTTTGTCACTTTTTCCGATGTTTTTGTCACTTTTTCCGACGTTTTGTAACTTTTTCCGACGTTTTGTAACTTTTTCCGACATTTTTGTCACTTTTTCCGACGTTTTTGTAACTTTTTCCGACATTTTTGTAAATTTTTCCAACATTTTTGTCACTTTTTCCGACGTTTTTGTAACTTTTTCCGACATTTTTGTCACTTTTTCCGACATTTTTGTCACTTTCTTTCTATGATGGCTGAGGAACTTTTTCCTGACTTCTTTACTTCTTCCCTCCCTCTCTCTACACTTTCATGTCTGAGCTTGTCCTATCATTAAAGGCGGAAATGGCCAAATGTGACTTTTTTTGATTAAATAAAGGCATGTCAATAATCTCTACATGTCTGATTCTTATTTTCCAGTGTGGCCCGTAGAGAAGTTGAGTTTGACGCCCCTGATCTAGATCACACTAGATCTATATCTCTGGCAAAACACAAACAGCGAGCTGGCTATCCGTGGGTTGGGGTGTGAGCTCGGATGTAGAGGCAAATAAAAGATGTAAGATAAGTAACTGAACACAGCTACTTTAAATCATCATGACAGACTTGATTTCAACGTGTTTTTGGGTTTGCACAAAGCAGGGCTGCAGGATGTGAGGAAACTATGAGATAACATTGTTAAATATATCACATGTTTACAGCCCGGGTCACGGCGATATTATATATTTAGGGTAGCAACACACACACACACACACACACACACACACACACACACACACACACACACACACACACACACACACACACACACACACACACAAACACACACACACACACACACACACACACACACACACACACAGAAACACAGACACACACACAGAAACACAGACGAACCGCACACACACACACACACACACACACACACACACAGAAACACAGACAGACACACACACACACAGAAACACAGACAGACACACACACACACACACAGACAGAAACACTGACACACACACAGAAACACAGACAGACACACACACACACACACACAGAAACACAGACAGACACACACACACACACACGCAGAAACACAGACATACTGACAGACACAGACAGACACACACACACACACAGAAACACAGACACACACACACACGCACACAGAAACACAGACAGACACACACACACACACACAGACATACTGACATACTGACAGACAGACACACACACAGAAACACAGACAGACACACACACACACACACACACACAGAAACACAGACAGACACACACACACACACACACAGAAACACAGACAGACACACACACACACACACACACACACAGAAACACAGACAGACACACACACACAGAAACACAGACAGACACAGACACACACACACACACACACAGGAACAGACACACACACACACAGTTCCTTTAATGACAACTGTCCTCTGAGGTCAGGGACCAGTTTGTCCGCCATGCTTTGTATCAACACATCGCTGCCCTCAGGCTGACAGCTATTTATAGCAGCCATGTTTACAAGGACAGAAAGGAGGGAAACACACACACACACACATACATACACACACACACACACACACACACACACACACACACACACAGGGCAACATGTCCAACTGTGACTTTATGCATGAATCAGTTTACATGCTCATAATGTTTCGGTTATTTTTTGCTCTTATTGATAAAAAGACAAAGTTGTGACTGAGCTGTTTCCATGACAGAGAATATTCCACCAAAACCTGTTGATATCCAAGTCACTGATAGTGGTACAAAGTAGCACACACACACACACACACACACACAGACAGACAGACTCACACACACACACACACACACACACACACACAGACACACACACACACACACACTCTCTCACACACACACACAGACACACACACACTCACACAGACAGACAGACAGACACACACACACACACACACACACACACACACACACACACACACACTCACACGGACAGACAGACAGACAGACAGACACACACAAGACAGACAGACAGACAGACAGAGAGACTCTCTCACACACACACACACACACACTAACCCTCTATAGTGTTCATTAACGTATTCGGGGGGGCAGAGATCTGAGAAAGGCAGCAGGAGGCAGAGTCCACTTCCTGTCCTGGGACAGAGTCCTGTGCCACACGCTTCCTGTTCTATTAATACATCAGATATGGGGGGCATTCAATAAAATGAAGTTATATAACCCCACACACACACACACAGCCCAGGGGCATGCTGGGTAACACGCGCTGTTTGCTCAATCATAAAGATCTTGCAGGAGCAGAGTCCACACACCTCTCGCCTTTAATGGGACACCACGGCGCTGGGACAGTGGTTGTTAGGGTGGTGGTGGCTGTTAGGGTGGTGGTGGTGGTTAGGGTGGTGGTGGTTAGGGTGGTGGTGGTGGTTAGGGTGGTGGTGGTGGTTAGGGTGTGGTGGTGGTTAGGGTGGTGGTTGTTGAGTGGTGGTGGTGGTGGTTAGGGTAGTGGTGGTGGTTAGGTGTAGTTGTTAGGTGGTGGTGGTGGTTAGGGGTGGTGGTGGTGGTTAGGGTGGTGGTTGTTAGGGTGGTGGTGGTGGTTAGGGTGGTGGTTGTTAGGGTGGTGGTGGTTGTTAGGGTGGTGGTGGTGGTGGTAAGGTTGGTGGTTGTTAGGGTGGTGGTGGTGGTTGTTGGGGTGGTGGTGGTGGTTGTTAGGGTGGTGGTGGTTGTTAGGGTGGTGGTGGTTGTTGGGGTGGTGGTGGTAGTTAGGGTGGTGGCTGTTGTTGGGGTGGTGGTTGTTGTTGGGATGGTTGTTAGGGTGGTGGTGGTGGTTAGGGTGGTGGTGGTTGTTGGGGTGGTGGTGGTTGTTGGGGGTGGTGGTTGGGGTGGTGGTGGTTGTTGGGGTGGTGGTGGTTGTTGGGTGGTGGTGGTTGGGGTTATGTGGTGGTTGTTGGGGTGGTGGTGGTTGTTGGTGGTGGTGGTGGTTGGGGTGGTGGTTGTTAGGGGTGGTGGTGGTTGTTAGGGTGGTGGTGGTTGTTGGGGTGGTTGTGGTGATTAGGGTGTGGTGGTGGTGGTTAGGGTGGGTGGTGGTGGTTGGGGTGGTGGTGGTTGTTGGGGTGGTGGTGGTTGGGGTGGTGGTGGTTAGGGTGGTGGTGGTTGTTAGGGTGGTGGTGGTTAGTGTGGTGGTGGTGGTTAGGGTGGTGGTGGTGATTAGGGTGGTGGTTGTTAGGGTGGT
>NC_053117.1:41580876-41733376 GCF_010015445.1 Perca fluviatilis | reverse complement strand
GGAAACAGGTGTTCATGTCCTGAAGAAGTTAAGGAGAAAACACAAGACTTTCACCCAGGAAACAGGTGTTCATGTCCTGAAGAAGTTAAGGAGAAAACACAAGACTTTCACCCAAGAAACAGGTGTTCATGTCCTGAAGAAGTTAAGGAGAAAACACAAGACTTTCACCCAGGAAACAGGTGTTCATGTCCTGAAGAAGTTAAGGAGAAAACACAAGACTTTCACCCAGGAAACACAGAAACAGACACACACAGCTTTGTGGCACTATCTTTGTGGGGACTCGTCATAATGCATTCCCTAGCCCCTTACCCTAACCTTAACCATCACGACTAAATTCCTAACCTTAACCCTTACCCTCACCCTACGTTTTAACCCAAACCTAACCCTTGCCAGTGCCTTTGGGACCAACTTACTCGTTTTAACCCAAACCTAACCATAACCTAATTATAACCCTAATCCTAAAACCAAGTCTTAACCTCAAACAGCCCTTTAAACTTGTGGGGTCCAGCATTTTGGCCCCCACAAAGCTGTCGGGACCCCACAAGTATACTGGACTCCTGGTTTTTGTACCCCACGAATATAGTTAAACACACACACACGCACACACACACACGCACACACACACGCACACACACACACACACACACACAATTAGCATTCATGCATTCTTTACTGAGTGATGAGCTGCAAAACATTAATTTTCTCTGGTTCCACTTTCCCTCTGCCCACATTGTGTACTTCTGCTTTAAATAATCATCTCCTATATTTCCCAGAATTCCACAGCACAACCCCCGCAGGACAGGCGTGAACTTGTTGCATGCAGAGCCGTGAGTTGTGTAAACTGTGAGTGTGTGTGTGTGTGTGGGCAGAGGCTGCGGTAACAATAGAGAGAGCGAGAGCCAGCGAGCTGAATGTTTTCACTCAAGAAAAATGAGTCACACTCCTACTCACAACACAGGACGGAGAAAAGGCTACCTCTGCTTCTTCTGTCGCTTCATTTCTCCATGTTTAACCAACGGAGAAGATGGAGAGCCTTTAATGCGGCAGGATTCACACATTGATTTTAACTACTGATGCTGGCGCAGGTGTGTTTAGGGCGTGTCCAAATCCACTTTTTGCTAGTTTGACAGTGAAAAAAAGTGTCTGTGCGCCGTGCGCCTGGTTCTAAAGGGTTGTACTTAGTGTCTTCATTAATCAGAGGTGTGTTTTGTTGTGTTTCGTAACATGCAATCAACCAATCAGAGGTCATCTCCCATTCCCTTTAAAAGCCAGGCGCGTTTGGACCTTGGAGCATTGCTGTTATGATGGAGGATTTGCACCGTAATATTTTTATTTGTAATCTTCTGCATGTGTGTGTGCTGCTGTGCGCGCGCTGTGAACGAGCCTAGGAGCATTTCACACACACACACACACACACACACACACACACACACACACACACACACACACACACACACACACACACACACACACAAACGCACAAGCACACACACACACACTAAAAACTGCAGCTGTTTCCTGACATGAAAAAACGTTACTAAACGTAATGTGAATACAACTTTCCGTCCGTTAACAATGAAGAGAACAACTCCCACGATCCAACACACAACTTCACCACATCACCAAAAGTCGGTACCCACCCCCACGATGGAGAGACCCTATATGGTCCTATAAGCTCATCTGTGTCTGTATCACATGAAACTACAAGACCTGAGGAATCTATTGGTACCAACTTAGAAACACTGCAAAGTCAGGCTGCACAAAGAGGTTTTAATTCAGATCGGTAGCCCAAAACTAAACAGCCAAATCTGCTGCAGAAACTCAGGACAGACATCTGGATGCACAAGTTCCCCCTTTTTTTTTTTGCACTCTCATTCACTTCGACAGCCGATGACGTTCCCTCGCCTGGAATCTGCGACTACTGCCAACAAGAGTTGTGAATGGACACACACACACACACACACACACACACACACACACACACACACACAGACACACACACACACACACACGCACAGAGTAGAGATGGGGATTCGTTTAAGACAAAGACTCGAGTCGCACATGGGGTCAGAAGAGACTCAGAGCCTTGACTTGGACTCTAGCTCAGAGTCTTGACTTGGACTCTAGCTCAGAGCCTTGACGTGGACTCTAGCTCAGAGCCTTGACGTGGACTCTAGCTCAGAGCCTTGACGTGGATTCTAGCTCAGAGCCTTGACTTGGACTCTAGCTCAGAGCCTTGACGTGAACTCTAGCTCAGAGACTTTGTGACTAGGGTGAATGGTGCGTACATGAACAAACAATCACATTAAACCTTAATATGATTCTCAGAGCCTTGACGTGAACACTAGCTCAGAGCCTTGACATGGACCCTAGCTCAGAGCCTTGACATGGACTCTAGCTCAGAGCCTTGCCTTGGACTCTAGCTCAGAGCCTTGACTTGGACTCTAGCTCAGAGCCTTGACTTGGACTCCAGCTCAGAGCCTTGACCTGGACTCTAGCTCAGAGACTTTGTGACTAGGGTGAATGGTGCGTACATGAACAAACAATCACATTAAACCTTAATATGATTCTCAGAGCCTTTAGTGGACTCTAGCTCAGAGCCTTGACTTGGATTCCAGTTCAGAGCCTTGACTTGGACTCTAGCTGAGACCCTTGACGTGGACTCTAGCTCAGAGCCTTGACTTGGACTCTAGCTCGGAGCCTTGACTTGGACTCTAGCTCGGAGCCTTGACTTGGACTCTAGCTCAGAGCCTTGACTTGGACTCTAGCTCGGAGCCTTGACTTGGACTCTAGCTCCGGAGCCTTGACTTGGACTCCAGCTCGGAGCCTTGACTTGGACTCCAGCTCAGAGCCTTGACTTGGACTCCAGCTCAGAGCCTTGACTTGGACTCTAGCTCAGAGCCTTGACTTGGACTCTAGCTCAGAGACTTGACATGGTCTCTAGCTCAGAGCCTTGACTTGGATTCTAGCTCAGAGCCTTGACGTGGACTCTAGCTCAGAGCCTTGACGTGGACTCTAGCTCAGAGCCTTGACTTGGACTCTAGCTCAGAGCCTTGACTTGGACTCCAGCTCAGAGCCTTGACCTGGACTCTAGCTCAGAGACTTTGTGACTAGGGTGAATGGTGCGTACATGAACAAACAATCACATTAAACCTTAATATGATTCTCAGAGCCTTGACTTGGACTCTAGCTCAGAGCCTTGACGTGGACTCTAGCTCAGAGCCTTAATTTAATTTAATTTATTGTTATTTATAGTGAATTATCACCATGGACCATGGTCTCAGAACACTTCACAACAAAATTGAAAATTTACAATTTTGCCAATATAAAGGCGGAATTAAATATAAAATATAAAATCAACAACACAAAAGGATGTAAATGGAATACCACAAATTAAAATTATTAACATGAAATAAAACGAATGATAATGCATAAAAAATAAACAATAAAACAATGGTTCAAAAATTATGGATTTTAAACAGGTCCATAATACTTTGAAAAAAGAAATGTTTTAAGTCTTGATTTAAAAATATCCACTGAGCCTGCCTCCCTAATGTTGGATGGGAGACCATTCCAGAGGGAGGGTGCACGAAAGGCAAAGACCAGCATCCATAGATCGAAGGGGGCGTGTTGGGATATACGGTGTAAGTAGCTCACTTAAGTAGGCAGGCGCAAGTCCCTTTAAGGCTTTATAAGTCAAAAGAAGAACCTTAAAATCAGCCCTGGCTTGCACAGGTAACCAATTTAGAGCAGCCAAAACTGGTGAAATGTGGCTAAATTTTTTTGTCTTAGTCAAAACTCGGGCTGCTGCATTTTGTACGAGCTGGAGACTTTGGTCGCGTTACAGGCAGGGGGGCTGAAAACAATGCATTGCAGTAATCAAGTCTTGATGAGACAAATGCATGAATTAGTATTTCAGCATCGTGCATTGACAACATTGGTCTAATTCGAGAAATGTTGCCTAAATGGTAAAAGGCAGTCCTAATGATAGCCTTTATATGTGTGCGGAAAGTTAAAGTTTTGTCAAAGGTGACACCTAAGTTCTTAACAGTGTCGCTCTCTGTGATCACACAGTCATTAAAATTTAAAGTTTGTTTCTCCACTGGGATGCTATATTTGGTTGGCCTCACTATGAGCAGCTCTGTTTTGTCTGCATTAAGCAGCAAAAAATTCTTGCCCATCCAATTTTGAATTTCTGCCATGCATGCCTGTAATTTCAGAATCTGCGAATGGTTATTTTGTAATAGAGGGACATATAACTGCGTGTCATCTGCATAACAATGAAACTGAACATCAAAGCTGCTGATGATCGAACCAAGAGGAAGCATATAGATGGAAAACAGCATAGGGCCCAGTACTGATCCTTGTGGTATACCACAGCCTACCTTGCACTGTTCAGAAGTAGATTCTTTCAAAATGACACGCTGAAATCTATTGGATAAGTAAGAATTAAACCAAGAAAGTACTGTCCCTTTAATTCCAACATGTTTCTCAAGCCGGGCGAGAAGTAAAGTGTGGTCTATTGTATCGAAAGCTGCACTTAGATTGAGGAATACTAGAAACGATGCATGGCCACTATCACATGAAAGAAGAAGATCATTTGTGACTCTCGTCAAGGCAGTTTCCGTGGAATGACCAGACCGGAAACCACATTGAAATTTCTCAAATAGGCTGTTGTTAGATAGGTGGACAGTAAGTTGTTCCACAACAGCCCTCTCCAGAATTTTGGACATGAATGGTAGATTGGATACAGGTCTATAGTTTTGTAAAACCTGAGGGTCTAAATTGGGCTTTTTAAGTAGTGGTTTAATCACTGCTAATTTGAAAACTGCTGGTACCATACCTTGTGTGAGTGACATATTAATAATAGAAAGAACATGGTTACAGAGAATGGGAAATAGTTCCTTAACGAGACTAGATGGTATTGGGTCCAGTTGGCATGTGGTGGGCTTTGAAGCTGAGACTAAATTCATTAATACATCAAAAGTAATGATATTGAACTGTGAGAAAATGCTAAAGTGGGGGGACTCTACATCCCCTTCCTCTTGAATAGAGGCGACTAATGGGCAGACAATTTTTTCTCTGATCTGGTTAACCTTTGAAATAAAAAACGTCATGAAATCATTTGCAGTGAAAGCTGAACTAGGGGAGGTGTCAACAACCTGTGTAAGCTTACTAACAGTGTTAAAAAGAAACCGAGGATTATTCTTATTGGAATTTATCAGATCTGAATAATAGGCTGTTCTTGCGGTTGAAAGAGCCCGTTTATAATTTTTAAAACTCATTACCCATGTCAGGCAGTCCTCGTCTCGTTTTGTTACTCGCCACTTATGTTCCAATGATCTACATGTTCTTTTGGCGGAGAGTGGTGTCACTAAACAAACCAGGCTGATTTAGCGGTGCGCCTCCGTGTTAGCAGAGGTGCAACCGTGTCAAGCGTCCTAGTAAGAACGCTATTCAAGTTTTCTGTTAAAACGTCTAAACTTGGGCCATTCTGGCAAGTAGGTCTTGTAGTTGATCAGCCATAACAGCCTTTGCCTTACTGTCAATGCGGCGGTAAGTGTAGGTATCAGGATTGAAGCTCTTATTTGGGGTGTGAAGAGAAACATTGAAAAAAATACAAAAATGATCCGACACGGGAACCATTTCTACTGACAAGAGCTGTGCGTCAATACCTCTTGTAAAAATTAAATCTAACGTGTTCCCATGGATGTGTGGGGTATCAGTAGCAAGCAGTGCGAAATCAAGACTGTCAGCCAAATCAACAAACGCTGAAGCTCTATTGTCAGAGAGGTCATTGACATGAAAATTAAAATCACCTACTAAAAGTATACTATCGTATTTAGTCACTGCTATAGATAAGAGACCTGCAAACTCAGATAGAAACTCATTATTATGCTTGGGTGGTCGATAAACAGATAAAATAAGAGTAGGTCGTTGTTGGTGCGATCTGATGACCACGGCTAAATATTCGAAAGTTGTGAAAAGTCCTAAATTTAATTTAGTGCAATTAAAAAAGTTGGAATGAATAGTCGCAATCCCGCCTCCTTTTTTCCCTTGCCTAGCAGAAAACAAAAAATTGTAATCTGGAGGGGAGGCTTCTACTAGAGTTGCAGCCGCACCAGCGACAACCAGCATTCAGTTAAAATGAGAAAGTTCAGTTCATGCTGGGAGACCAAGTCATTAATGTAAAAGGTCTTACTTGAAAGCGACCTTATATTTAGTAGTGCAATCTTAAGGGAAGTTGGGGGCTTAGGGGAATCGCCAGTATGGAAAGAGTGGAGCGGGGCATTATGCTTTTGCTTAGAAACAGATAAAAGAGATGACCGACTCCTTCGTCCTGAGCATGCCTTGGTCCTTCTGCATGCAGTTATTACTGGGATAGAAAATGATTGAGCTGATGGGAAGGGGGGACTGCAGATGTAGGTGTGGCTGGCTCCTGGGGAGTATAGTCAATCATACTTGGGTGGTACCTCATACGCAACAAACTGTATAATGTTTGTTGTCAGCTGACCGGTCCCCCTCATGTTAGGGTGAAGACCATCTGATTTATACAAACCAAATTTTTTCCAGAATGAATCGAAGTTATTAACATAACCCTGGCCAGTTGCAGTAGAGAAATTTAAAAGCCACTGATTTAGACTGAAAATTCGGCTGAAACGTTCATTGCCATGTTTTAAAGTTGGAATGGGGCCAGACAGAATGCATGATCTGCCTAGGTATTCGATGGTAGAGGTCAGACGTTCAAAATCCTCCTGCAGTTTAATTGATTGTCGGGACCTTGACATGGACTCTAGCTCAGAGCCTTGACGTGGACTTTAGCTCAGAGCCTTGACATGGTCTCTAGCTCAGAGCCTTGACTTGGATTCTAGCTCAGAGCCTTGACTTGGACTCCAGCTCAGAGCCTTGACCTGGACTCCAGCTCAGAGCCTTGACCTGGACTCTAGCTCAGAGACTTTGTGACTAGGGTGAATGGTGCGTACATGAACAAACAATCACATTAAACCTTAATATGATTCTCAGAGCCTTGACTTGGACTCTAGCTCAGAGCCTTGACTTGGACTCTAGCTCAGAGCCTTGACTTGGATTCTAGCTCAGAGCCTTGACTTGGACTCCAGCTCAGAGCCTTGACCTGGACTCTAGCTCAGAGACTTTGTGACTAGGGTGAATGGTGCGTACATGAACAAACAATCACATTAAACCTTAATAGGATTCTCAGAGCCTTGACTTGGACTCTAGCTCAGAGCCTTGACTTGGACTCTAGCTCAGAGCCTTGACTTGGATTCTAGCTCAGAGCCTTGACTTGGATTCTAGCTCAGAGCCTTGACTTGGACTCCAGCTCAGAGCCTTGACCTGGACTCTAGCTCAGAGACTTTGTGACTAGGGTGAATGGTGCGTACATGAACAAACAATCACATTAAACCTTAATATGATTCTCAGAGCCTTGACTTGGACTCTAGCTCAGAGCCTTGACTTGGACTCTAGCTCAGAGCCTTGACTTGGATTCTAGCTCAGAGCCTTGACTTGGATTCTAGCTCAGAGCCTTGACTTGGACTCCAGCTCAGAGCCTTGACTTGGACTCCAGCTCAGAGCCTTGACTTGGACTCCAGCTCAGAGCCTTGACGTGGACTCTAGCTGAGAGCCTTGACATGGACTCTAGCTCAGAGCCTTGACGTGGACTTTGTGACTAGGTGAATGTTCCGTACATGAACAAACAATCACATTAAACCTTAATATGATTCTCAGACGGCCATGCACCCCCCCCCCCCATCGTCCATAAAGTCTCTTCTGCAGAGACCCAGGAAGAAGCAGCTCGGATGGCAGCGGCCCACTCAGCCCGTTACGTAACGATCGATTTGATTACACAGCTCAGGGCTGCATCTGCTCCTAGTGGAATACCATTTGGCTTCATGTGAGAGAGCTTCACCTATAAAGAGATGCTTCTCCTTTCCTGTGGGAATCCACCAGTTATATTTCGGCTGCGTGATCAACATGAAGCAGCATATTGATCGGGAATCTGTTCTGGGCCAAAAAGTTTTTTAATCCGAACACAGAAGAGCCACTTCATACAGCCTAATTAGGCCGGAAAGTTTAGCTTGTGGACATGAGATAACCTTTAAGGCAGGGGTGTCAAACTCAACTTCACTAAGGGCCACACTGGAAAATACATCACATCAAGGGCCAGACGTGTTTAGTTTATTGATAGGCTTTTATTTAATTGAAAAAGTAAAATATATTTGACTGTATTATTGCATGTGTCTTATGGTCTTCTCACTCACAGTTTGGTCGACATAAAGTCCTGAAGAAGTCAGGAGAAAGTTCCTCAGCCGTCAGAGAAAAGAAAAAATGTGGGAAAAAGTGACAAAAATGTCAGAAAAAGTGACAAAAATGTCAGAAAAAGTGACAAAAACTAGGTGGACCAAAATGTATTGTGAACCTAAATTGATATGCGGGCCGGATCACTAAGGTCTATATAAAAGAGACTTCAGATACAGTATTAGGGGACCACTAAGGTCTATATAAAAGAGACTTCAGATACAGTATTAGGGGACCACTAAGGTCTATGTAAAAGAGACTTCAGATACAGTATTAGGGGACCACTAAGGCCTATATAAAAGAGACTTCAGATACAGTATTAGGGGACCACTAAGGTCTATATAAAAGAGACTTCAGATACAGTATTAGGGGGCCACTAAGGTCTATATAAAAGAGACTTCAGATACAGTATTAGGGGACCACTAAGGTCTATATAAAAGAGACTTCAGATACAGTATTAGGGGACCACTTAGGTCTATGTAAAAGAGACTTCAGATACAGTATTAGGGGACCACTAAGGTCTATATAAAAGAGACTTCAGATACAGTATTAGGGGACCACTAAGGTCTATATAAAAGAGACTTCAGATACAGTATTAGGGGACCACTAAGGTCTATATAAAAGCATCCAAAGAGCACCATGTCATGGGACCTTTAAGCGGTGCCGATTAATTCAGGTAGGACTGTGTGTAGACATATTTCATTATGTGTATAATGAGGTGGTCTGCGGAAATTCTTGATTACAAATAGTGGTCCACACACACACACACACACACACAAGTTTAAAAACCCATGCATTAGAGTACACCACTGCTGAATGGGAAACTGTAAAAGACTCGTTCTGTCCCGCACACAGTCAGGACAGCTGGGACAAATGAGATCTGTCATCATGTCTCACAGGGTTTCCCCTGATTCAGAATGGGCCTTTGGGGAAGGAGGGGTGGGAGAGACGATCGGTCTGCGTACAGTAATAGTACAGGCATTATGCAACGAGACCCCACACACTGCTTTGAATACTTTATACATGAATGCATGAAACAAAACAAACATCTTTCGTTGAGGGGTTTTGTCAGCTTCCTCTTTGTTACTCCATTATTTCCCATGAATCTCTCTCTCTCTCTCTCTCTCTCTCTCTCTCCCCCTCTCTCTTTTTCTTCCAAGCTATGTCACCATGAGATAAATAGAAGGAGCTGCCAGAGGCGCTCAGTCTTCTCGTGCGTCACGCTGTAACTCCACAGAGACTGTTGCCACATGAAACCACGTGCTGCCTGCAGCCAAACTTATGTTTGCACTGAGAGTGAAATGGTGTGAAACCGTGTTACTTCGAATTTACAGCATTGATAGTAAAAAGGTTACATAATTTGTCCTGGAAAGACATAAGTATGACACACACACAATGTAACCCCACAGGACAAATGTTCAGCATCAGTCAGCGTCCACTAAATGTTCTGTTGTTGCTGCTGACAGACTCAGGTTATTATTCTAAGTGTCTGACAACATTATGGGATGGATCCCTACAGAGATAGAGCTTTTAGTTAAAGAGTAAGATCCTTTTAGTTTAACATGAAACAGCCCCGAAATCACCATCACCAAACTCCACCAGACTCCATGTAAATAATCAGGACTTTTAGCGTGTATAGAGCCAGCATATTTCCACCAGACTCCATGTAAATAATCAGGACTTTTAAGCTGTATAGAGCCAGCATATCTCCACATGTAAAATGGGTGAATTAAGGGTTTATTTCAACCAAACCAGAGTGGTGATTGTTGGAACAGTGGATAGATGAACCAAGACGGCTTTTGGTAGTTTTATTTAGTTTCTGTCCACTTTGAATGAAGTGTGTTTGACGATGATAAAAGTCCTGATTATTTACATGGAGTCTGGGGGTATGGCTGGCTCTACTACACGCTAAAAGTCCCTGATTATTTACATGGAGTCTGGTGGAGATATGCTGGCTCTATACACGCTAAAAGTCCTGATTATTTACATGGAGTCTGGTGGAGTTTGGTGAGGGTGATTTCGGGGCTGTTTCATGTTCAACAAAACTCGCCGAAAAAGACAATTGGGATTGGTTCAAATAAATGCCAATAAACCAGAGCACGTTTTTCACCCATCCAGGAATGCTGTGTGTACCAGCCAGACCTTCCTTTGCAGCGCTGTGGAGGAAGGTCTGGCAAAGCGAGACTATGTAAATAAACATCAGACTGACTAAAAGACATGTGAAGCGCATTCTTCTTAGAAAACAATAGGTTTTTAGAAATGTCTCATGATATATTGTCTCTCATGACTCCTATCTCGCACCCGGTGCAGCCCAAAGCAAGTGTCTTTGCTGGTTTAAGACCGACGCAGTTATCAGTTTCCCGTCCAGCGCCCACATCATTTAAATAACAAATGAACCTGCACCCATCTTTCTGCCCATGGGCGTGCTGGTCTTACAGGGAGGTGTGTTCAGGTGCATTCTGGGAGTATTGCTATCTTTAGGCAGTGGGAAGTGATCGCACCGTTGACCAACAAAAACAAACAGATCATCACGATAGAGAGCTTGTTTCCTCTTCTCCCAGGCTTTCTCAAGATAACTGGCTAATGCATATGTTTCACATATACTTACAGTATATATACTTTATATTCCATACTACAGCCGGCATACAGACATGATGCCCAGAGTCTCTCTCTCTCTCTCTCTGTGCATCAGTCTCATCTTTCGACTGATGGAAACCCTTCTTCCCTGCTCCAGCGTGTATGAAGTAGGCCTATAGTGTTGCCAGAGGCTCACAGTCCTGTTTACAGCGAGAGCAGTGAAGTCAGGCGATATGGGAGCAAGGTTTCCCTGCTTTACATTTGTAGCAAAATGCAAAATGATCCGTCAAACTGATCCATGAGACTGACTTTGATCCCTTTTACTAGGATGTGTTCATGTCTGTATTATTATTATTATTATTATTATTATTGCACATATCTCCAAATAATGAGTGCGTATGTGTGCATGTGAGTGAGTGTTTTGTGTGTGTGTGTCTGTGTGATAGTGTGAGTATGTTTGAGTGCAAGTATATGTGTGTGTGTCTGTCTGTCTGTCTGTCTGTGTGTTGTGTGTGTGTGTGTGTGTGTGTGTGTGTGTGTGTGTGTGTGTGTGTGTGTGTGTGTATCTCAAAATAATGAGTTAGTATCTCCAAATATTGTGTGTGTATGGGTGCACGTGAGTGAGTGTTTTGTGTGTGTGTGTGTGTGTCTGTGATAGTGTGAGTATGTGTTTGAGTGCAAGTATATGTGTGAGTGTGCGTGTGTGTGTGTCTGTGTGATAGTGTGAGTGCAAGTATATGTGTGCGTGTCTGTCTGTCTGTCTGTGTGTGTGTGTATCTCAAAATAATGAGTTAGTATCTCCAAATAATGTGTGCGTATGTGTGCATGTGAGTGAGTGTTTTGTGTGTGTGTGATAGTGTATGTGTTTGAGTGCAAGTATATGTGTGTGTGTGTGTGTGTGTGTGTGTGTGTGTGTCTCAAAATAATGAGTTAGTATCTCAGAATGAGCCTTAATAATGCCCCAGGAGACTCATTTTGATCTGAGATGTGTTCATGTCCGTGTTGTTGTGTTGCTCTATGTGTTGTTGTTGTTGTGTTGCTCTATGTGTTATTGCCTGATAAGACCGTAGTGTGTCCCTGCTGTAGAGCCCAACAGTCAGCAGGCACCTTTACGGGTTATTTCACCTTTTTTATGCACAAAACGTGACACAGCCAGCAGGCCTGAGCTACTTACTGTTTGCACCAACTTACCCTCTCTGGCTTTAAGCAGTACAGTGTTGGCTACTATGTTCTCCAGCTCCATCAAAAAAAAAATAAAAAATAAAAATATAGAAACACACACAATCCCAGATGCAGAGGTTTCCGGGTCCACGAGAGAGAAATCTGCTGCAGGAACTAACGCGTTTCTTCACTCGGCGTCGCAGATTCCTCTCATATCAAAGTCGTAATGGATACAACAGGATGTGATAGATCTGCATGCGATGCAACGTTACAGCTAGGCATGGTTCTTCTTGTTGTGGTGCGCGCATTTGTAGTCCAGACGCTTTCCATGCGGCGGGTGGGGGGGGGGGGGGGTTGGCTGCGGAGTCTCTCCGGTGCGGAGGGGATTCCGCCGGGGGATCGGGAGCGAACCGGGTCCGTACGGCGGGCTGTGTCCAGCGGGTTACACACAGCAGGAACACCGCAGCTTTCACATTACAACGGCAGAGCTGTGTGTGTGCGCGCACCCCAAAGGACAGCAGCGCGCCCCCTCCCTCCCTGCCTGCCTCCCTCCCAGCCCTGCTGCTGCGTCATCAAAAAGGGCTGGGCCTCTGCGTCACGGCTGCGTCAAGCCAGAGACGCAAGGAAACAACTTTACCGGCTAGATCTAAAATCTCTACTCAAGCGCTGCTGGAATGTAACTAAGTACATTTACTCCACTACTGTACTTAAGTACAAATGTTGAGGCACTTGTACTTTACTCATTAAAAAGACCCACTCCCCCCTTTCCACTAGGCTGGATACATATTGTATTTTGTCAATAATAAAGTAAGTTAGTAAAAGTTAGTTTTAAATTATCCAATTACATCTACCCAAAAACCCAAATTTTAAAGAAATATAAATCCGATCTTTCTGCCTGTTTGGTCGTGTTTTCACACAGAGACGATCGTACATCTGTTTTATGTGTGTGTGTGTGTGTGTGTGTGTGTCTGTGTGTGTCTGTGTGTGTGTGAGTGAGTGTTGTGTGTGTGTGTGTGTGTGTGTGTGAGAGTGTGTGTGTGAGTGAGTGTTTTGTGTGAGTGAGTGAGTGTTTTGTGTGTTTGTGTGTGTGCGTATATGTGTGTGTGTGTGTGTGTGTGTGTGTCTGTTGTGTGTGTGTGTGTGTGTGAGTGAGTGTTTTGTGTGTCTGTTTGTGCATGTGTGTGCGTATATGTGTGTGTGTGTGTGCGTGCGTGCGTGCGTGCGTGTGTGTGTGAGTGTTGTGTGTGTGTGTGTGTGTGTGTGTGTGCGCGTGTGTGTGTGTGTGTGTGTGCGTGCATATGTGTGTGTGTGTGTGTGGGGGTGTGGGTGTGGGTGTGTGTGTGTGTGAGTGAGTGTTGTGTGTCTGTTTGTACGTGTGTGTGCGTATATATGTGTGTGTGTGTGCGTATATGTGTGTGTGTGTGTGTGAGTGTTGTGTGTGTGTGTGAGTGAGTGTTGTGTGTCTGTGTGTGCATGTGTGCGTATATGTGTGTGTGTGTGTGTGTGTGTGTCTCCCTGTAACTTGCTGCTCTAACAGTCATTTACCAATTTGGGATTTATAAAGTCTATCTATTTTTAAAAAAGAAAAGAAAAGAAAAACAACTCCACCAGAAGCGAAATAAAAGCACCCAGCCAGTATAGTTTCCCGACAGCGCCCCCTGGTGTTTGATAGACAGAAACACAAGCTGAGGGAGGCAATGCACTGGTTTTTTATTGTGTGCAGACTTTATTATGGTGCGTTCTTTTGGTCCACCGAAGTCGATCTAAGAGTCGTTTTCCGGAGTTACGAACCGGAAGTTTCAAAAAGAACGCCCCCCCGAGGTCGTATATATACGACTCGTCAAGTCGTCTGAACTCAGAGGACCCCGAGCTCACTTTCAAAGATGGCTACGTCGTGCATCACACGTAGTAAACATTGTGGTTTTCTACAATTTTAAGCACTTTTGTCGTTGTTGTAACCAAATGAAGAAGTAGTTATACATACCGCTGTATACTGCTACCTATAGGCATGTCTCTACAGTCTTATTAGGAGTTAAACATGGCGCTGTATACCGCTACCTATAGGCATGTCTCTACAGTCTTATTAGGAGTTAAACATAGCGCTGTATACTGCTACCTATAAGCATGTCTCTACGGTCTTATTAGGAGTTAAACATAGCGGCTGTATACTGCTACCTATAGGCATGTCTCTACAGTCTTATTAGGAGTTAAACATAGCACTGTATACTGCTACCTATAGGCATGTCTCTACAGTCTTATTAGGAGTTAAACATAGCGCTGTATACTGCTACCTATAGGCATGTCGCTACAGTCTTATTAGGAGTTAAACATGGCTGGTATACTGCTACCTATAGGCATGTCGCTACAGTCTTATTAGGAGTTAAACATAGCGCTGTTTACTGCTACCTATAGGCATGTCTCTACAGTCTTATTAGGAGTTAAACATAGCTGTATACTGCTACCTATAGGCATGTCTCTACGGTCTTATTAGGAGTTAAACATAGCGCTGTATACTGCTACCTATAGGCATGTCTCTACAGTCTTATTAGGAGTTAAACATACGCTGTTTACTGCTACCTATAGGCATGTCTCTACAGTCTTATTAGGAGTTAAACATAGCGCTGTATACTGCTACCTATAGGCATGTCTCTACGGTCTTATTAGGAGTTAAACATACGCTGTATACTGCTACCTATAGGCATGTCTCTACAGTCTTATTAGGAGTTAAACATAGGCTGTATACTGCTACCTATAGGCATGTCTCTACAGTCTTATTAGGAGTTAAACATAGGCTGTATACTGCTACCTATAGGCATGTCTCTACAGTCTTATTAGGAGTTAAACATAGCTGTATACTGCTACCTAGGCATGTCTCTACAGTCTTATTAGGAGTTAAACATAACGCTGTATACTGCTACCTATAGGCATGTCACTACAGTCTTATTAGGAGTTAAACTCGCGCTGTATACTGCTACCTATAGACATGTCTCTACAGTCTTATTAGGAGTTAAACATAGCGCTGTATACCGCTACCTATAGGCATGTCTCTACAGTCTTATTAGGAGTTAAACATAGCGCTGTATACTGCTACCTATAGGCATGTCACTACAGTCTTATTAGGAGTTAAACACGCGCTGTATACTGCTACCTATAGACATGTCTCTACAGTCTTATTAGGAGTTAAACATAGCGCTGTTTACTGCTACCTATAGGCATGTCTCTACAGTCTTATTAGGAGTTAAACAGCGCTGTATACTGCTACCTATAGGCATGTCTCTACAGTCTTATTAGGAGTTAAACATAGCACTGTATACTGCTACCTATAGGCATGTCTCTACAGTCTTATTAGGAGTTAAACATAGCGCTGTATACTGCTACCTATAGGCATGTCTCTACAGTCTTATTAGGAGTTAAACATAGCGCTGTATACTGCTACCTATAGGCATGTCTCTACAGTCTTATTAGGAGTTAAACATAGCGCTGTATACTGCTACCTATAGGCATGTCGCTACAGTCTTATTAGGAGTTAAATACCGCCTCATTAGGTATTTTGTAGCTTGTGCAGCTGAAATTGGCTAGAGACGCTCGGTTGCTATATGACAACAACGGCTTTAAGCCGAGTCTTGAGCAGAAAGCAGAGCAGTAGCCTACCCGTGGTTATTCGTTTTTCGACACAGATGTGACGTCACACTCAAGCTACTAGTCGCGATTACGAGACAAAAAGAACGCACCATAACTGTGGAACAGTGGCAGATCTAGACAATTTTACATGGGGTGGCAAGAGGTCTTGGCAGGGTGGCATGGGCAGACGGTACGTGGGAATCTCCATATGTGAATGGCTTTTACAAAACAAACACAAAAATACTTTTATACTACGGTAGTTATTGTACACACTACAAGCGTTTAAGTCCAGTGTTCAAACAAAACAAAACTGTGCATCTTTTAAACAGTAAAAGTATAAAAAGCTAAATGAAAATAGAAAATAGAAAGTACAATAATTGTGTCCAAGATGCAGTAGACTACAAGTATAAAACAGCAGACACTACTCAAGTACTTATTATAATTAAAAACGTACATTTACAGTCAGTGGTGGAATGTAACAAAGTACAAATATTTCGTTACTGTACTTTAAGTACATTTTTCACGTATCTGTACTTTACTTAAGTACAATCAAGAGTGCATACTTTTGACTTTTACTTTGTTACATTTTGCAGCAATTATCTTTACTTTCTACTCCTCCTCTACATTTCTACAACGTTGCGTTACATTGACTGTTACATTTTCTGGTCAGTTTTGGCTGCCAAAACGTCTTCCTGACCGTCACACGTTAGTCTCACCAGTGAAGTTGCCATGGATACTGTATATATATTGGGCACCGCTGATCGTTCATTGGCTTCTAAGCCGGCTCCGGTGCTCCAGAGCCCGGGCGCAGCGCCGCTGACCCTCGGTAATACAGCCTCCGGTAAAAGTGAAAATGAAAATATTTGTTTTTTATTATTCCCGTTTTTAAATCATAGTTGCCATCTATTTCTCTCCCCAGCGTCGTTTACTTCTCCGCCAGGCAGCGTAAGACACGTTCATATCTTATTTATTTAGCAGGACCTCCCTATTTCTGCTGCTTCACACACTTTATTTGCTTACGCTCCCATGGTTAAAGGGAATAAAACCGTCTTAAAGGCATACTATGCAACTTTTTCAGCTACAAAGCTGTTCCGATGTCTGTCTGAGGGTTTCAGTAAGGTCAACTGCTTTGGTAAGGTCCACATTAGTGGACTGGAGCATCTCAGATAAAAACTTGGTTTCATCTAGCACTTTTCTGAAGACTGCTAGGAGCCCTATGAAATTAAAGTCAATTTGAGAATGTAGTCCTCTTGTGTCTACAGCTCTCTGTGGATTGGCCTCATCTGAAATTTCATCCAGCACTCTTATTACTGCAGTCAGCCTGTCCATAAGGTTTCTACATGCAGCAGAGCGAAAGGCCCATCTAGTGTCACTTAGCCTTGGTAGTTCTCATGGTGCCCCACTCAACATTTCTTTTGGAACATCCATCCGCTTAATGTGAACATATGAGCCTGACATGAATGTGTACAGCAGGGGTCACCAACCTTTTCTAAACTGAGAGCTACTTCATGGGTATTGAGTCATATGAAGGGCTACCAGTTTGATACACTCTTCTGAAATAATATGTGCTCAGTTTGCCTTTAGTTATTTATGATTATTAATGATTAATTATACTCATCTATGTGAAGACACTGATGATGTTAATGATTTCTCACAATAATTATCAACAATAACTTAACAAGGTGGGAAACAGATAATATCAATATTCAATGTTCACTTTTAGAACAGGCCTGAGGGCTCCTCATGTGGTCCTTG
Source organism: Perca fluviatilis (assembly GCF_010015445.1). Classification (NCBI taxonomy): domain Eukaryota; kingdom Metazoa; phylum Chordata; class Actinopteri; order Perciformes; family Percidae; genus Perca; species Perca fluviatilis. The sequence continues at coordinate 41,715,946 of NC_053117.1, read as the reverse complement.
GGGGCTACCTGATGCCCGCAGGCACTGTGTTGGTGACCCCTGGTGTACAGTCTTTCCAGCAAAATGAAAAAACATGCAGCTTCTGGGACATTTTTTACACTGTCCACAATGACAAGATTCAAACAGTGTGCCCTCCAGTGAACATAAAATGCATATTTGGCAACTTCCTTAACCCTTGTTTGGACCCCAGAGCACCTGCCACTCATGACTGCAGCCCCATCATAGCCTTGGCCCACCAGATTCTCTTTGTATTCCAGTCCATACGTTTCCAGACATTAAATAATTTTCTCTGTCAAACTGGCTGCATCTAAGTGCTCTGCTTTCTGGTACTCAAGGAAGCTCTCCTGAAGCACACCATTATAATAATATCTTAAGACCAGAGACAGATGCTCCTTTTTTTGAATGTCTTTAGTCTCATCTGCTAAAATAGAAAAGTGCTCACTTTATTTAACCATTTCTGCTAACCACTCCAGAATCTCATTTTTTGAGTGCTTTTGCTTGTGTATTTTGCATATCTGGGACCCTGTGACAGCTGTTTTTTCACTAAGGCATCATGTTTACTCACAAGATCTAAAATCTCAAGGAAATTTCCCCTGTTTTTTGAGGTTTCCGATTCATCATGGCCACGTTGGGAAATATTCAGAGTTGCTGTCAACAGCAAGGTTTCAGCCAAAGTACTTTTGATTTTCGATTACTTGGTTTTGATTTTCATCTCCCATCATTCCCAAAACAGTTTTATTTTTCTTTGGCATTCTTTTGAACTCACTCCATGCAATCATGGCATTCACATATGTGTCCGATCTGGCATGTACACTGAACCCACTGTCTTTGGAAGTGACCTTGTTCCAATTAGAATAGCCATTTTCTGTTGTGAATACACTGATTTTTAAATGTGCAAAATGTCTGCATGCAAAGCAGTATGCGGCATCTTTAGACAGGGAAAATTCAAGTCATGGCCGAGAACTGTACCACTCCCTGCAGAAGCTTCTTTTTGCTGCTCCATGGTGTGTATTTGGGAATGTCTTTAAATCAGGCTGCACTGCTGCATCACCTTTGCATTTTGAAATATCTCAAAAAAGAAAGAGGAGAGTGGCAAATATAATTATCTAATGCAATTTTACAGTACATGGATATAGCCAATGCATATAAGTGACATTACATATTATCCTACTGTACGGCAATTTATATGGAAGAAGAATAAATATATACCATATGGTCCAGGGATTCTACCCTCTTCCTCTCTGTCATCTGCCTCCTCCTGACCACTCCCTGCCTCTGTCCTCTCTCTGAATCTGGAGCCTCCTCATCAACCCTCACTGATTCTTCTTTTTCCTCATATCCTTCACTTATTTCCTCTTCTCCGTTACTTATTTCCTCGTCTCGTTCTGTGGTCTTCTCCTGCTCTGACCCTCCTGGTCTCTCCAGTTAGTCAGTGAGTCAGACACAAGTAAACATAGGAGCTGTAGGGGGGCTCTGTAGAGAAACCTGCCAGCAAAAAGCGGGAAAAAAGCGGCGAAGAAATGGCCAAAATTGCATAGCGCTCCTTTAAGCTGTTCTTGTCTCTACTGAAATCCAGAGATGGGAAGTAATTGTGCCGACTTTTACTTTTTACTCCCTACATTTTTAACATGAATATCGTACTTTCTACTCCTTACATTTTACAAAATTGACTCGTTACTTTAGTTTAAAATAATTTTTTGCATCAATACCAAACCGAATTCAATCTAATTTGATGGGAATATACGATGCACTTGATGAACCACTACAAGACGACTCTACAGATGCGACGGCATTCGTTCAAATTATTGCGGCTTGATTAGCATAGTAGTATGGACGGTGACAAAATTGTGAGCCTGACATTTACATTTATTATTACTAGCACTCCATGTTCAAAGATTTACTAGCTGTCAGTTCATTTCTTATATGCTGCTGACATCTAGTGGTTGTTAGTTGTAACTCTAAAAGTATGGGGAACTTCTTAATTAATGTCTGTTTAGTAATTCATATTTTATCCTTTATTTTATTTCCTTTAGCCATATTTGAGCACACACACACACACACACACACACACACACACACACACACACACATACATGTAGATTCCTTTAATTAAAGCAACACAATGTAACTTTGAGTTCAAGCTGTAGTTCCAATGAGACAACCTGTAGGGGGACCGAAGCGGGAAAAGTTACATGGTGTTGCTTTAAATGTTATGGGGAAGATTAAAAAAGAGAAACTGGATCTGTGAATTCTCACAGAATCATAATTGAATTCATATCAGTCAGAATCTTATTAACCTGGAATCCCAGTCTCTGTCACAATCATCATATATGTGATGTTTTAGGCCTATTGGCAGACATCCATTTAAAATGTAGGCAATGGCACATAAAGAGACTTTTTTCCATGTCCACTGAAGTTTCTCAGCTTGCACTCTAGTAACATTTGTGTGGTCCAGGTTAACCTGACTCCGCCAGATGGATCGCTTCCCATTTGCTCGGCATATCCATCTGGGAACTTTTCGTTGGAGAACTTTTGGGAAGGGGGCGAAAATACTGGTTAGCTGATTGGATAAACCATCTGTCTATCTACCACCTATAGTTGATGATAGACGGGCCAAATCAACCAATCAGATCAAACTCTTGTCGAAACCAGTCGGGAGAAGAGCAGAAACATCTTTTCCTCCGAGAAAAGCCTCCAGTGCCGTTTTCTGCTCTTCTTTCAATGAAGGAATACTTTCTAATTCAGGTAAAACTTGCGCGATAGCTACGCTCATCTCATCCGTGGAAGCCGCCACGTTGTTTAGACTGAACAGTCGCTTCTCGTTGCGTCACACCTAAACCCGCCTCAAAACCAACGCTGGTTGGTCGGTCGTTTGGCGAACGGCTCCAAATGTTCTCTATCTCAAGATGCCAGACTGATCTGAGAGTGGAAAACTGGAGCTCGCCAGATCAGGACGGTCTCACGAGGCTAGGTCCAGGTAGCTTTGCATAAAATTCGCAAGGCTACTTTTACTTTTATACTTTAGGTAAATTTCCAAGCCTGTACTTTGTTACTTTTACTTGAGTAAAGAAGTTAAATTAGTACTTCTACTTTTACCAGAGTATTTTTTTTAACACAAGTATCTGTACTTCTACTTGAGTACGAGAAGTGAGTACTTGGCAGGTGAACCATAGAGAATGCTGTTGCAGTAGTCAATTCTGGAAGTGATGAAAGCATGAATCCAAGTTTTGGCAGCAGAGAAGGTGAGTGATGTGCGGAGACATGCAATGTTTTTGAGGTGGAAAAAGGCAGTTCTGGTCTTTTGGGTTACGTGATTTTCAAAAGTGAGGTTGCTGTCGAAGATGACTCCAAGGTTATGGATGTGTGGGGATGGAGACAGGGTGGAGTTGTTGACAGGGAGACCGAAGTTATGGGTGTTCTTTGTGAGGGATTTCGGGCTGATGGTCATTTTTTTATAACTTTCTGATTTATCCAGATTCCACTATAACACAAGTTGCATACTGTGTACAAAATGCAGCTTTAACTTAAACGGGTCACTTGTTTGCTATACAAGACATCTTGATGACAGCCATGCTCCCCCCTCAACCTTTAGCCAACTTGCCATCAAGAGCCGAACTGCCTTTTTGACTCAGTGAGTACACTATCCTGTATTAACTGTACACACATCATTGTTGCACAGGATGTCCTCTCACAGTATTAAACATTAAGCGATAGGAGTAATGGTTTTTGAGCTAGAAGCAGGAGTTTAAAAGGTGCTCCAGAGCCTCATCTCTAGGAAATTAACACTGAGATGGGAGAAGTCATGGCCACCTTTAACTAAAGTTGTTAACAGAGCTAATTAATAACTTTTACCATTTACCTACTTCTAATCACATTTAAGTGATTTTCAGTTTACCATTTTTCTAAAAACATAATGCCCATCTTCCAAACATTTGTATTACTTAACTTTGACATTCATACCAAATTAACCCACACATTTTCAACTATTCCTACTAATTCAACTACTTTACACATTCAAGCCAGCAATCTGTGTAGTGTCAGCCATTGAACATACAGCATTCACTATAGTTTTGTGTCCCATCTACTTTAAAAAGCCAATTAATTTTCTCTAAGGATTTTGATTAGCCAATGTCTAAACAATCCAAGGCAGACTGACCAAGCTGTGAGGTTGTGAAACAGTTTCTGCTCCTGTAGAAAACAAGTCTGGTAGTGGTGATGGCACAGTGGATATAACACATGCCTTTGGTGTGGGAGATCCAGGTTTGTTTACCACCAAGATACATCAGTAGGACAGTTAACCCTTAGTAGCTCCAGGTGTGCGCAACCTCTGATATACTGTATAGCAATTGTAAGTAGCTTTGGTTAAAAGAGTCAGCTAAATGACATGTGAAGTCTGTATGAAATAGTTTCCAAATGGGAGGACTTTTCTGCATTAAGTACTTTAGTACATTTTCCTGATATCTACATACTTTTACTGCATTAACTTTTCCAATGCAGCACTTGTCCTTTCAGTGTGGAAGTAACTAAAGTATAAGATTTTAATATTTCTGCCACTGCTGCCAGAACCAGTGCGGTTCGAAAAGTGGGTGGTCACGGTTGAGCTCTATTGCATTTTAAAAATTTGATTAGTTTTAAATGAACACCAAATGCTTATGGAAGTTGATCATATTTTATCCCTACATTATTTTACCTTCAAAGATTATATAAAAATCCTGTACACTCAAAGCAAGACACAAAACAAAAGTTTTTCCTGACTCCTTTATATGTATGAGAACAGCTGTGCTCGAGCAAACAAAGTGATGATCCATCAGATGGTTGGGTTGATAATCTTTCCCAAGAAGAAGATTTCCTTTGTGTTGCGTTCAATGATTACCATGAATGGACGATTGAACTTCAACACAGAGACCTGGATGACCGCCAACCTTTCGATGCCGAGGCCTGTGGCAGCTGAAGCGGTGGCTCCGGTCTCGTCCACGTCCAGCGTAGCTTGGTGCACAACCTGCGGTGCAATGCAGAGTAAGAGAGTCGACCGAAAAATGGAATGTGTGAAATAAACATATGCTCTGCTTACTTACATTTGAGACTGCCAGTCCTTGCCTTTCTGAAATGCCTCTCAAATTTGCACCACCATGAAACATGCCCGTCATTCCCATTTCTGACAGCACATCGTTCAGGTTGTAGGAAGTCTCGATGGAGAACTTTGGAATATATAAATTATATCTCCTAAAAACATAGAGGGGGGGGAGAGAAGACAAACCTTCAGTGACTCTGACTAGGGCAGGAGTTTAATTTGACTATGAGGGCCTTAAACAATGATGTGGTTTTTAAATCACTGACAAACTCCGATTATTAAGTGTCTAACATTATGGAAAGGATCCTACAGAGAGACCTTTTAGTTAGAATAAAATCCTTTAGTTTAACATGAAACAGCCCTGAAACCACCATCACCAAACTCCACCAGACTCCATGTAAATAATCAGGACTTTTTGCGTGTATAGAGCCAGCATATCTCCAGACTCCATGTAAATAAATCAGGACTTTTAGTGTGTATAGAGCCAGCATATCTCCACATGTAAATGGGTGAATTAAGGGTTTATTTCAACCAGACCAGTGTGGCAATTGTTGGAACAGCGGAAAGATGAACCAAGACGGCTTTTGGTACTTTTATTTAGTTTCTGTCCACTTTGAAAGAAGTGTTTTACGATGATAAAAGTACTGATTATTTACATGGAGTCTGGTGGAGTCTGGTGATGGTGATTTCGGGGCCGTTTAATGTTAAACAAAAAGGATCTTACTCTTTAACTAAAAGGTCTATCTCTGTAGGGATCCTTTCCTCCTGGGTTAAAAAAAAAACAAAAAACATTAGAAGCATAAATTAAGATTCTCACAACCTGGGTCTCATAGCCTTCAACCATTTGGTGACGAGGTTCGGGCAGATGGCGTTCTCCAGTGTTGCCATGACGTCAGGCAACATCAGCAGCATGGAGTAGGAGCTGTTGAAGAGGAGCTGAAGGACTGTTGTCTTCAGCTTGTCGTCATGATAGGTGTAGAAACTATACTCCAAATTCATCATGAGGACTGGAACCTGGACGATGACAATTTAAACATGAAGAAACAGAATGAACGATTTTTCATATAAAGTGTGTGTAGTATAAAGCATGTACAATAAAGTGTGTACAATGTGTAGTATGATGCAAAAGAGTTGAAGAAAGCAGAACAAATTATGGCATTACAACCATCAGGTTTTCCCAAATTGTGTTAACGGCATGAAAAATACTTTATATCTTAGATCAATGAAGAATTCCCAACGGACACCCGCTCTAGGTTTAGGCTGAACCCTGAATATTTACGATGGCTGTCTCCACCCCTGTGAATTACTAGGACTCCAAAGTATTTTTTCCTGAATGGACCTTTTTCACAGCAGACCTGTTGACTTGTCATAGTAGGAAAACCACAGCTGAGATAGATAACCTTAACGATGGCTCAATTCCATCAATTGTCCCAGTAAGATATTTCCGTTTGTCAGCATGCACAATACCAGGACCTCTCCTAAGAGAAATGCAGCCATCATTAATAGTTTTGAATACACCTGTGCTTTTCCTACAATGACATGTCAACATGTCTGCCGTGAAAAAGGTCTATTAAGAGTGAAACTCTTAACCTTTGTGTTCTTGTCCACGTTGAAGTCATCCTGCTCAGTGAGCTCAGGGTCAAACGGAATCGCCCACTTTCCTGTTCAACAAAGAGCAGAAATAAAACAAATTTTGGTTTGATATGTACAATTTAACCTAATTATGTAAACACATTACAGACTGACTAGATCTCATCTCACAGGACCTTCTTACCTTTGTAGTAGATATAGCTGATGAGATACAGGACTGTGTTTGGATCCAGGTCTTCCACCAGCTTGTCAATCTTCCCATTGGTCTTCTCCTCCATGTACTTATTGATGGTATCAGCACTTTCTGTTGCTTTGGTGAAGTCCACATTGAACCCATCTGTAAAGTATGACCGCTTCAGGGTCTGCAGGAACTTTGGTTTTGGCTTGAAGCGGTTGGCCACGAACATGGCAGTTCCTTCACTGGAGTCCTCCTGAGATGTGTTGTTGGCCCTCTGGAGAAACACCTGGAAGGCCTGGTCCACATCTGTCTGAGTCAGGAGGGAGCTTTTGAAACCCAGACCACTGAAAAGCTGACGGTAAGTCTGCCCCTGCGCTCCCACGGACAACGCAGCCAAAGCGGTCGACACACAAAACGGGGAGAAGAAGATATTCTGTCCCTGTGTGTCAGCATGAGCTGCTAACTTCCTGTAGAGTCTGAAGGAAAACCCTTTGTTTGCATTGTTCACCAAGGAGATGCTGTCTGTGCTGTCGTCAACTACAGCGTCTTGGACGGTCTTGACGTTGCCGTGAACAAAATAGTGATGGCCTCTGCTAACGCAGATCACCGCTGATAGGACCCAGAGACCCACGGCTGCACGCATCATCATTGTGAACTAAGACAAAAAAAAAAAGAAAGTTCAGCTTCATGGTTTGTTTTAATGTTTTTATTTTCTGAAGGGTTAGTATAATGTGAATCTGATGTGTATGTGGGCTGTTTAGTTACTCTAAAAGAAATCAGATTAAAGGGTGGTATTTTTCAAGCTGACAAACTAAGATTATCACCCTTAGTGTCTGACAACATTATGGAAAGGATCCCTACAGAGATAGACCTTTAGTAAGATCCTTTTAGTTTAACATGAAACAGCCCCAAAATCACCATCACCAAGCCCACCAGACTCCATGTAAATAATCAGTACTTTTATCATCATAAAACACACTTCATTCAAAGTGGACAGAAACAAAATTATCAAAAGCCATTTTGGTTGTCTTTTCTACGGTTTCCACAATCACCACTGATGTGGTTGAAATAAACCCTTAATTCACCCATTTACATGTGAAAATATGCTGGCTCTATACATGCTAAATGTACGGACATGTGAATATCCCAAGCAATTACACCAATCATAATTCAGAAAGGCAGTCTGGCTTCTTACCTCTCTGACCAGAGAAACAGCTCAATGCAAATTAGCACAACCAAACTGGTGCAATACAAATTAGACTTGAAGTAACAAAAGTCTAACTCAAGCGCTAAATATTATCAGTCCCCATTTTGTCATGAATCAGCTTAAATTCAAGACAAATCAAGGGAGGCCACACCGTATTAAGGATTACATTAAAGCTAATTTTATTTAACCCATAATCAATTATACTCACATATTATTGATACATATATCAGTAGTGTAGGGAGTGTAAGAGAATTTGGCAATAATAAAGTAAACAAAACTCAAAAACAAACCTTTTCTGGATGTGAGGATTGAGAGAGATCACCAGAACTGAATCTCCAGCCCTCTTTAAAGGACAAAGAGTCAATTAATTAAATGTGAACCAGGTGTAGACTACCACACCTCTGCCGGCATCCTACCCAGCTCACATGAGCCACCCATAAAGTGGGAGGGGTCGTCACAATTGTTTTTTTGTGTGTGTGTGTGTGTGTGTGTGTGTGCGTGTCTCCCTGTAACCTGATGCTGTAACAGAGTAATTTCCCAATTTTGGTTTTATGTATCTATCTATCTATCTATCTATCTATCTATCTATCTATCTATCTATCTATCTATCTATCTATCTATCTATCTATCTATCTATTTTTACTTGAATAATAAAGTTTAAAAAATAGAAAAAACATCTCCAAGCGTGACTACCTTGGTGAATTTGGATCACCTATGAGAGTAGTATTTCACATGCACATGAAAACTATGAAAACTTGAATCAGTAAATAGAAACAATTGACCTCAATGAATATAAACTGTATGAATCCTGATGAATATTTCGACAATAACATCAACCGCACCTGTGAGTATTACACAGATGAACAATTTAAAAGCAAAATAATAATGGATGGTACACTGTCAATTATACACATTAACAGTAGAAGCCTGTATAGCAACTTCTTTAAAATTAAAGACTCTATGAAACAATTCTCAACGTTTAGTGAAATTGCAGCATCAGAGACTTGGCTTATAACTGATTAAGAAGTGGATGTAGAACTGCAGGGCTATGAGCTATTTTCAACTAACAGAGAAAACAAAAACGGAGGTGGTGTTGCACTATTTGTGAACAACAAATTTAAGTGTAAAAAAAGTAAGGAAAATGGAAAATATTCAATTCAAATCAATTCAATTTTATTTATAGTATGAAATCATAACAAGAGTTATCTCGAGACACTTCACAGATAGAGTAGGTCTAGAGCACGCTCTATAATTTACAAAGCCCCAACAAGTCCAGTAATTCCCCCAAGAGCAAGCATTAGCAGTGGCTATTGCGACAGTGGCGAGGAAAAACTCCCTTTTAGGATTAAACCTCGGCAGACCCAGGCTCTTGGTAGGAGGTGTCTGACGGTGCTGGTTGGGGGTGTGATGAACAGTGGCGTAATAGTCACAATAGAGATAATGGAACAGTGACTACAATGGTAGTCGTAGTAGTTCATGTCATAGCAGGGCACAGCAGGGCTTGTAGCATGGCACAGCAGAGCATGGGTGGACACAATGGACGCAATGGATGCAGCAGGACGCAGCCGGACATTGCAGGGAATCGCAGAGCGTAGTAGGGTGTAGCAGGTCCACAGTGACAGCTGCACCCAAGACCCAGATCTTGGTGTCACCCTAATCCAAGGCGATATTCTGGGCGAAGAAGAAACATAAAGACTCCGAGGAATAAACTCCCCAGAGCTAGGTTAGTAACTAGCATTTCTGGGACATGGATGCACATAAAAGGAAACAAATGAAAAGAGATCATCATGGGATGTGTTACTGTAGAAATAGAGGTGGAGAAAACAACGAATATATTAATAAGCTGCATCTATAGAACACCTGGATCTTGTCTTGTTACCATTAATGAGAAGATGGTTGACATGTATGATAACAGACATAATAATAAGATAATCATCGTATGTGGAGACTTTAATTTAGATTTGTTAAAATTAAAGGAGCACAAACCCAGCAGAGATTTTATCGACACAATGCATAGAACACCAGTAGGTCTATTAACTACAATCTTAAAGCCAACTAGAATAACAACTGATAGTGCAACTTTAATTAATAACATCTTTACCAATGAAATTGGGAATAGAGTACTAAGTGGATTGCTTATCAATGATATAAGTGACCATCTTCCCGTGTTTGCAACCCTGCAAAATTTCTCAAAGGAAAATACACAGAGAAACTTCAAAATTGCTAAGTTGACTCGAAAAAAAAAAAAAAACTGACACCATTACGTTACATGTCATTTAGCAGACACTTTTATCTAAAGCAACTTACAATTGCTATATACACAGAGGGCGCACACCTCTATAGCAGCTATGGGTTAAATGTCTTGATCAGGAACATATTGGTTGATGTATTACAGTGGGAATTGAACCCTGATCTCCCACACCAAAGGCATGTGTCATATCCACTGCACTACCACCACCCTGCCATAGAGGTCCTCAAGGAGGGGTTAAGGCAGCTATGACACATATAAAGCCTATGATGAATTCATATCTACATTTACCACTCTGTATGACAAAAAATGACCTTTACAAAAACTAAGTACAAATAAATATGAAGACAAACCCTGGATTACTAGGGGACTACAAAATGCTTGTTAAAAAATTTATTGTACAAGCAGTTTCTACAATTTAGAACAAAGGAAGGAGAAAATAAACATAAGAAATAAATAAATTGACTAGCATATTGAGAATAAATAAAAAGGATTATTTCAATAAACAATTAATACAGTACAGAAACGACACGCAGGGCACATGGAAGGTGCTAAACAACAATCAAAAAACGTACTGGGAAATCAGATTACAAAGACCACTTTAATAAAAACAACCAATCACTGATAACAGACACAAATGAGACTGCTAATGAATTCAATGACAATTTTATGAATGTTGACTATAATTTAGCAAAAGAAATTGTTAATCCAGTAATAACAGAGGATATGAATGAAAATAATATTGAAATAAATTCAAATACCATTTTTTTAGGCGAATTGAGGAAATAGAGTTAATTGATGTGGTAAATAAGTTAAGAATAAGAATAAGAAATCTGATAATAATTGTATTGACATGGCTTTAGTTAAAAACATTATAGCATAGTATAGCGAAACCCGTGACATATCTTTAATCAATCATTACAAACGGGCATATTTCAAAATCAAATGAAAATTGCAAAGGTCATTCCCATCTACAAAAATGTAGATAAGTACTCTTTCTCAAACTACAGACCAATTTTTCTCCTTCCACAATCCTAAAACATATTAGAAGAGCTTTTTATCATTAGATTCGATAATTTCATAGAAAAACACAATCTACTGAGTGAACATCAATATGGCTTAAGATCAAACCGGTCCACTACAATGGCAGTGATTGAGCTAATAGAACAAATATCTACAGCTATTGATAATAAGGAATTCACTGTAGACATTTTCATGGATCTAAAAAAAGTCTTTGACACAATTAACCATAAACTATTAATGACCAAACTGGAAAAATGTGGGATTGTGTACTTTTACTTTTTAAAGTAGTTTTCAAAATGTGTACTTTAACTTTTCCTCAAGTATGTTTTGTTTGCAGTATTGTACGTTGCTACATTTTAAATCACATCCGTTACTGAGTAAAAAAGATCTCTAACGTTTTGTAACCATCAACAAACTAATATTGAAAACGTCTTTGTTCCCTTGTCAAAGCACAAAAGACTGAGATTTTATTACATAAGCATACTAAGTTTAAATAAGGTGAAAGAAGATACAAAAAAGTATATCTTCCCCCGCTGTTAAAACGTATGAGTAATTTTTACTCCGAGTACATTTGCAAGGAGCTACTTTTTTTTTACTTGAGATTTTTTTTACCAGTAATTTTACTTTAAGTGACTATATGTAACTTTTAAATGTTTCTGAAACTGTATAATTTTTCATCGGATGATCATAACAGCCTGTTCTCATGAACCATTTGTTCAAAAAGCTACAAAAAGTTAAGCACTGTAAATCGTAAGCATTCCACGTTTTTTTTTGCTGTATTCACATTGACGGCTGCTGTATAAGAACGTGGCTGGCATATAAACCAGAGTGGTGATTGTTGGAACAGTGAAAAACCCAAGATGAGGTTTAGCTTCATTTTTTTTTTACCTATGTTATTCTATATCTTTGTTATTCTTCTGTATCCTTCTTTCAACACAGAAATGTCATTCATCTTTCTGATTTATCCAGATTCCACTACAACACAAGTTGCATATTGTGTACAAAATGCAGCTTTAACTTAACTTACAGACTTGTCACTTGTTTGTTAAACAAGATATATTGATGACAGGCATGCTCCCCTGTCAACCTTTAGCCAACTTGCCATCAAGAGCCAGTCAGCCTTTGACTCAGTGAGTACACTATCCTGTATTAACTGGTTCCAGCCATACCTGGAGAATAACAGAAACAGGACTACTTCTGCCTACTACTGTCCTGACATTTAACAGTACACACCCCATTGTTGCACTGGATGTTCAGCAGGGTGTTCCATCTCTTATGGTATTAAACATTAGGAGTAACGGTTTGAGAAAGGAGTTTGGAGGTGCTCCAGAGCCTCATCTTTGTGAAAACAGATGGTAGAAGTTAAGGCAACCTTTAAAGTTGGTTACACAGAGCTAATTAATAACTTACTACTTTTCACACAATTGCTAGTTTAGAGTCTAGTTCTGTAAAAATGAATATTGCCCATCATTCAAACATTTGTATTATTTAACTTCTCAATGACATTCATAACAAATTAACCCACAGTCACTTTTAAGTATTCCTACAACTTCAAGTCAGCAATCCAGTGTAGCATCAGCCTTTGAACATATAGCATTCACACTGCAATTTTGTGTCCTGTCTACTTTAAAAAATTAAAGTTCTCTAGAAGGATATTGATTAGCCACAATGTCTAAACCATCCAGGGTAGACTGAGCCCAAGCTGTGAGGTTGTAAAAATGTATCTGCACCTGTAGGGGACACAAGTCCATATGAAAAACAGTTTCCAAAGTGTGAAGATTTTTCTGCATTAAGTACTTTTACTCTTTTAAGTAGATTTTCCTGTTGATACATGTAGACTTTTACTGAAGTAACATCTTCAATGCAGGAGGTTTTTTTTTTTTTACAGGGTGGAAGTAGTACTTTTACTTTAGTAAAAGCTTTTAATACTATAGCCTCCGCTGCCAGAACCAGAGCAGCTCAAAAAGTAGGCGGTCACTGTTGAGCTCTGTTGTATTTTTTAAAAGTTGATCAGTTATAAATTAATACAAAATGCTTATGGAAGTTGATCATATTTCATCACTACATTATTTTACCTTCAAAAGATTATATAAAAACAGTTCACACAATCAATAAAGCAAGAGACAACAAAAGTTTTGACTCCTTTATGAGATGCAACAGCTGTGCTTGAGCAAAAACAAAGTGATGATCCATCAGATGATTGGGTTGATAATCTTGCCCAAGAAGAGGATTTCCTTTGTGTTGCGTTCAAGGATGATGACCATGAATGGACAACTGAACTTAAACACAGGGACAGGGACAAGGAACCGTATGGCAGTCAGTCCAATGCTGATGCCTGTGACAGCTGCAGCTTCGGCTCCGGTCTCGTCCATGTCTAGCGTAGCTTGGTGTACAACCTGTGGTGCAACGCAGAGTAAGTGAGACGACAGACATATGGAATGTGTGACCCAACAAGGTATATGCTCTGTGACTTACTTTTGAGACTGCCAGTCCTTGCCTCTCTGAAATGCCTCTCAAATTTGCACCACCATGAAACATGTCCGTCATTCCCATTTCTGACAGCATGTTGTTTAGCTTGTAGGAAGTCTTGATTGAGAACTTTGGAATATATAAATTATATCTCCTAAAACATTTGGGGGGGTGAGAAAGACAAAAATTCAATTAATCCGACTAGGGCAGGAGTTTCATTTGGATATGAGGGCCTTAAACAATGACATGCTTTTTTTTAAATCACTGACAGACTCAGATTATTCTTCCAAGTGTCTAACATTATGGAAAGGATCCCTACAGAGATACACCTTTTAGTTAAAGAGTAAGATCCTTTAGTTTAACATGAACAGCCCCAAAATCACCATCACCAAACTCCATGTAAATAATCAGGACTTTTAGAGCGTATAGAGCCAGCATATTTCCACATGTAAAAGGGTGAATTAAGAGTTTATTTCAACCAAACCAGAGTGGTGACTGTTTGATCAGTGGAAAGATGAACCAAGACGGCTTTTGTTTCTATCCACTTTGAAGTGCATTATGATTATAAAAGTATGGATTATTTGCATGGAGTCATATGATTGTGGGGCTGTTTCAGGTTAAACAAAAAGGATCTTACTCTTAACAAAAAAAGGTCTTTCTGTAACATACATCCATCACCAGACAGGACAAAGTTGTGTACCTTATTCAGTGTCAAATATTCCACATATTAGAAGCATAAATTAAGAGTCTCCCAACCTGGGTCTCATAGCTGTCAACCATTTGATGACATTGTCCAGGCTGATTGCGTTCTCCAGCGTTGTCATGACTTCAGGCAACATCAGCAGCATGGAGTAGGAGCTGTTTAAGGGGAGCTGAAGGACTGTAGTCTTCAGCTTGTCGTCGTGATAGGTGTAGAAACTATCCTCCAGATTCATCATGAAGACTGGAACCTGGACGATGACAATTTAAACATGAATGAAGACTGGGACTCAAATCCATTTAGCCCTTTTTCTCTCAAGTGAGTCTAATATAAAGTAAAGTGTGTAGTATAAAGTGTGTAGTACAATGCAAGAGGGTTGAAAAAAGCAGAACAAATTAGGGTGTTACAACTAAGGTTTTTCTAAATTGTCTTAACTGTATGAAGAAAACTTTATATCTTTGGTAAATGAGGAATTCCCCAATGGACCCTGCATTTTTCTGTAATGAGAGTGAAACTCTGAACCTTTGTGTTCTCGTCCATGTTGAAGTCGTCCTGCTCAGTGAGCTCAGGGTCAAACTGAGTTGCCCACTTTCCTGTTAGACAATGAGCAGAAATAAAAACTTTGGTTTGATATGTTCAATTTAACCTCAAAATATATAAACCGATCTTACATTATATTCGATCACAGACTGACCAGATCTAATCCCACAGACCTTCTTACCTTTGTAGTAGATGTAGCTGATGAGATACATGACTGTGTTTGGATCCAGGTCTTCCACCAACTGGTCAATCCTCCCATTGGTCATCTTCTCCTCCATGTACTTATTAATGGTATCAGCACTTTCTGTGGTTTGGCTGAAATCCACATTGAACCCATCTGTGAAGTAAGACTGCTTCAGGGTCTGCAGGAACTCCGGCTTGGGCTTGAAGCGGTCGTCCATGAACATGGCAGTCCCTTCACTGGAGTCCTCCTGAGATTGGTTGTTGGCCCTCTGGAGGAACATCTGGAAGGCCTGGTCCACCTCTTTCTGCACCAGGGAGTTGTTGAAGCCCAGACCACTGAAAAGCTGACGGTGCGTCTCCCCCTGCGCTCCCACTGACAACGCAGCCAAAGCGGTTGACACACAAAATGGGCAGAAGATGATATTCTCTCCCTGTGAGTCAGCATGAGCTGCTAACTGCCTGTAGAGTCTGAAGGAAAATTCTTGGTTTGCTTCGTTCACCAGGGCGACGCTGTCGGTACGGTCGTCAACTACAGCGTCTTTGACTGTCTTGACGTTGCCGTGAACAAAATAGTGATGTCCTCTGCCCACGTAGATCACCGCTGATAGGACCCAGAGACCCACGGCTGCATGCATCATCACTGTGAACTAAGACAAAAGTTCAAAAGTTCAGCTTCATTGTTTTAATGAAGAAACTAAATGTACTGGAGGCATTTTCTGAAGGTTTAGTAGAATGTGAATCTGATGAGTATGTGGGCTGTTCAGTTACTCTAAAAGAAATCTGATTAAAGGGTGATATTTTTCAAGCTGGACCCTATTCATTTGTGTCTAAGTGACTGATGTTAACAAAGATGACCCACTTTCACCACAAATACTCCTCAAACCTCTTACCAAAACTCAAATGTACAAAACGTGTGAATCTCCCAAGAAATTACACCAGTCACAATTCAGAAAGGAAGTCTGGCTTCTTCACTCTCCGACCAGAGAAACAACTTAAAGCAAATTAGCACAACCAAACTGATGCAATACGAATTACACTTAAAATTAACAAAAGCCTAATCTAAATGCTAAACATTACAATCCCTCACTCAAATTCAAGACAAAAGGGGGACCACACCAAATTAAGGATTACATTAAAGCTAATTTTACTTAACTCATAATTAAGAATACGCAAATGTTTTTGATATGTATATCAGTACCATCAGTGGTGTAGGGCATGTAAGTGAATAATAAAGTAACCAAAACTCAAAAACAAACCTTTTCTGGATGTGAGGATTGAGAGAGATCACCAGAACTGAATATCCAGCCCTCTTTAAAGGACAAACAGTCAATCAAGCAAATGTGAACCAGGTGTAGACAATCACACCTCCGCCTGCCTCCTAACCAGCTCACATGAGTGGGAGGGGTCATCACAATTGTTTTGTGTGAGTGTGTGTGTGTGTGTCTTTGTGTGTGTGTGTGTGTGTGTGTGTGAGTGAGCGTTTTGTGTTTGTTTATTTTATTTGGATCCCCATTAGCTTCAGCATAAGCTAAAAGCTATTCTTCCTGGGGTCCTACAATCTGTCGTGTGACAGTGCAATTTACGACATCACATTACACACCATACACACACAGACGTTACTTTACATTACACAATATTTGAAAATACAAATCATATTTAAATTTTACAGTTAACGCAAATAATCAAAAAAAGAAAAGACATTACGCTACTCCGAATAAATCTATTTTAAGACATTAGATATGACAACAAGCCCTATAGCAGACTCTCTCTAAATTGGTATTAAATATTGAAATTTCTTTGAAGGTAATATTTCTTAAGTGATTTTTTAAAATCATACTTTGTGTTTTGTTGTTTGATAGTATGTTGGAGAGAGTTCCATTCACACATTGCTCTGTACCTGACTGAACGTTGAATTGATATGGTTTTCACTTTAGGTAAAATAAAACTAACTCCTACTGCATGCCTCGTTGGATAATGATGTGTATCAGTACTAAAGGATAGTTTTTTATATAAAATAAAAGGTGTTTATTAATTACAATTATTTATTGTTGAAGTGCTGGACCAAATCACAGAGCGGTAATCAAGGTGCGAAAAAAACAAAGCCTGAAGTACTTGTTTAATGGTCTGTGGTGTTAGGTTTTTTGCACACCTTTTAATAACTGACAAGGTGTTGGCCATTTTAGTTACTAGTTTCTGAACATGTTTGTGCCAAAACAATCTATTGTCAATCATCACTTCCAAAAGTTTAGCCTCTTCTCCTTGCTCTACAGAAGTTTGCTCTACACTGAGTTCAAATTTAGGTTTGGAACACGAGTTCCAACTACTAAAAACAGGTAGTTTTAGATACATTGAGGATCAGTTTATTACTCCTGATCCAGTCCACCACGGACTGTAACTCTCTCTGTACTTTTGTATTAAGATCAACAATATCAGTTCCTGCTAAATACAGTATATAGTGGAATCATCAGCAAACATTGAAATGCTTGCTTTATCTAAAACAGATGGAAGATCATTGGTAAAGATTGTGCAAAGTAGCGGCCCAAGACAACTTCCTTGAGGCACACCATGTTCCACAACCCTTACCTTTGAAAAGCTTCCATTAATTGTGAAAAAAAAATAATAATAATAAATATATATATATATATATATATATATATATAATAAAAATATTCCAGTTTTTTTTAACAGTAAGTCATGATCAATTATATCAAATGCTGCAGTTAAATCAAGCATTACAACACCTATTATTTTCCTCTCCTCCATATCCTTGAACCAGTCATCAACCATCTGAGTCAGGGCAGTGGATGTTTTCCTCTGTATGCATGCTGACAATTTGTAATCAGAATCAGAATCAGAAATACTTATATAATCCCAGGGGGGAATTATTTTTGTTACCACTCCAGGTATACAAACAACAAATAAAAACAACATATATTATCAAGACTTTTAACATATATAATAAAAACAAATATACAGTAATACTATATAAAATATGAAATGTACAGTGTTAATGTGCAAATAGTGCAATAAAAAAGAGAAATGATTGTCTATGTTGAGATGATTTTAGTGCAATAAAAAAGAGAAATGATTGTCTATGTTTGAGATGAGATGATTACAGAGAGGGGGTGTGTGACTCTCTGAGGGAGGTGTTGTAACTTTTAATGACCACAGGCAGGAAAGATTTCCTGTGGCGCTCTGTGGTGAGAGGAGTCTTCCGCTGAAGGTGCTCCTCTGCTGGGCCAGTGTGTTGTAGATGTTCATAAACAATTCTTTCTATTATTTTATAGAGAATTGGTAATAAACTTATTGGTCTACTGTTTGATCCAGAGAAAGGCATTTTCTTATGTTTTGGTATTGCCACAACTTTACATATTTTCCATGCTTGCAAACCATTTCCATAAAGCACATTAATTATATGAGAAATAGTAGGAGCAATGTTTGAACTATTTGCTTTTTAGCATGTGTATGTTGTGTGTGATGTCTGTAAGCTACTTTACACTCTGAAATTTAAAGCTACATGTTTTACCTTCCATTAACTTATTTATCAATGTATTTGATAAAGTATTGTGTGGCTGTGTAGTATTTTTAAGATTATTTATTTTATTTATGAAATAATCATTGAGATGATTCGCTATATCACTCATTTAGTAACAAATTCACCTTAATTTTCTAAATAAGCTGGAGTTGATTTATTATTTCCTCTAAATATATTATTCAATGTATTCCAAATTTGTTTACTATCATGTTTTATTTCTGTTGTTATTATAGTACAATTTCTTTTTCTTCTTATTTAATTTAGTTACACAATTTCTAAGTATATAAGTATATAAAAATATGGATCTGGATCCTTTTGTAGAAATACCTCTGACCAGTTTTCATTTCTGACATCATCTTCATATTGTAATTGATTGAATCTTCTAAATGACCTTTTCACTATTAGTTTTGGACCCGATTAAGGAATTTTTGTTTTCCTTATAATTGCAATAAGATTATGGTCACTACAACCACTTGGCACAGATAACCAATTTGAGCAAAATTCTAGTCTATTTATAAACATGTGGTCAACACAGGAAGCTAATTGAGTGCCATCCCTTTTAATACATATTCTAGTCGGTTTATTAATTACCTGTGATAATCTACATGCCGTT
The DNA here is from genome assembly GCF_010015445.1 of Perca fluviatilis. NCBI lineage: Eukaryota > Metazoa > Chordata > Actinopteri > Perciformes > Percidae > Perca > Perca fluviatilis. The sequence continues at coordinate 41,696,589 of NC_053117.1, read as the reverse complement.
GCTATGCTCATTAATTCGATTTTCCTAGGACAGTCAGAAGAATTTCAATCTATCTTGAAGTCACCATTAAGTAAGTTTCAAGATTCATACTAATAACATGATCTAGCATGTCACATATTTTGTCCAAATACTCACTATTAGCATTTGGTGGACTGTAACAGCATCCTATGAGTATAGGCTTAAGATGTTTCAGACTAACTTTTAGCCAAATTGTGTGTGTGCGTGCGTATTGGGCGTTAACATACAGGACTTTCAAGCGAGAGTGCAGAGTTCACTTCCCGTGTAAAACTAAAGCCTTTCACCCAGGAAATGTGTGTAAACTTTTCTTGCGGGCAAAATGCTCATTTTGTGGACTAAATTTAACCGTAATCTCCGCCGAAAGGAGCGGTAGCTCACTGTGCTCTATTTTTAGGTAATTGAACCAACAACTATCGTTGAATCAAACAGAAACAGAGGACATATAGCCGGTGGCAGGATGCTTTATAGCGGCTTAAACAACTAGAAACTGCCACTTGGTGTCATGGAGCTCATAGGCTGCCGACGTCACGTGACCAGCTGGTATCACGTGACCAGCCGGTGTCACGTGACCAGCTGGAGGTCTCCTAATTTACGTTTTGGTGTGCATACATTTTCATATGATATCATACGGACCTGTTCATGAGAATGCGTTTGATCATAAATGACCTGTAACAGCAAACAAGACTCACAGTATAGTTTTTATTAATGCCTCTGCCCGGGCCCGATTTTTATCCACCAAGTCATAGAATGATTTTCGGCAGGTAGACGGCGCTACAGTAACGCATTTACTGTATTTTAATGTTATTTCAGAAGTTATCTGCTGTAGTTATGGCTGATACTGGGTAGGACCATCACAGGAAAGAAGGAAATTAAACAAAGAACTAAAAGCTTACAGGGAAAGGAAAGATGACGGGCGACAACGTGAGTCACACTCGGTCGGGCTTTCAACAGATGGAGACAATTACGGGATTGTAAATTATTCAAAACTAACCCTCAGGTACGTTATGTCTATTTCATTCATAAAATAACTTCCATTTAGCGCTGACGTTTTATTCCTTTTAGTCCGTGTCTGTGTTGGCCTACTATTTTCTTTTTTTATACTTTATTTTTCTTTTTTTCTGGGCATTTCCCATAAAAAAAGATTCATAGGACAGCTCAGACATGAAAGGGGAGAGAGATGGGGGGAAGAGACACAGAAAAACCATCACAAGTCAGATTTGAACTCTGGACCTTTTGCATTGAGGAATAAACTTCTGTATATGTGCACCTGCTCTATCAACTGAGCTAACCGGCCACATACTTTTTGTTTCTTTAAGAAACTAAACAAAAACTTGGTCACCTATGCACTACTGCATACAAACTTTACACTAGACCCAGTTTAGCTCACAATACATCCAAGGTAGGCTAAGTTACCGTATGCACCACTTGAAATGCAACGACACATCTGTACCTTATTCTCTTATTGTAAATGAATGATTTTATGTCTGAGCAAAACATTCATCGTGACTATATGACCTCCCCGTAACGGTAATTCTTAGACCTTTATGACAGCAAGTGTGGTAAAAACACTACTGCTTTTGTCCAAAGGGACCGCTGAAATCAACACAAACTGAAAGTTACATATATTTAGTCCTCATAAATCCACAGGAGTTTAGAACGGCAATACAAAGGAACAGGAAAGTTACATACACTCGAAAATTAGTAACATCCGGCCGAATTACCGGCGGCACTTCAACAATCCTGGAAATGAAACATCTTGAATATAGACTACACTGACACACACCGGGCAAAGAGCAGTCTAATCTAAATTGGTTATGTTGGTTTTACAACAATCTCTTAATGCTTTGGCTCGTGACCAATGACAGTGATAACCGGTTTATCTCATGAGACATCCAAAGTAGGCTAAGTTACCGTATGCAAATAAAACAATTTTTTTTTTAATAACTTTCTGATTCAACTACATTCCTCTATTACACAAGTTGCATACTGTGTAAAAAATGCAGCTTTAACTTAAGTTAAACGTGTCACTTGTTTGCTATACAAGACATCTTGATGACAGCCATGCTCCCCCCTCAACATTTAGCCAACTTGCCATCAAGAGCCAGGCAGCCTTTTTGACTCAGTGAGTACACTATCTCGTATTAACTGGTTCCAGAAATACCTGGAGAATAACAGAAACAGGTCTTCTTCTGCCGGCTACTGTCCTGACATTTTTTACAGTACACACACTATTGTTGCACAGGATGTTCAGCAGGTGTCGGTATCTCTCGTGTCGATTCTCACGGTATTAAACATTAAGCGATAGGAGTAACGTTTTTGAGCTAGAAGCAGGAGTTTTAAAGGCGCTCCAGGGCCTCATATCTGTGAAAATAACTCTGAGACGGGAGAAGTCATGGCAACCTTTAACCAAAGTTGCTAACACAGAGCTAATTAATAAATTTTACTACTTTACCTACTTCTTACACATTTAAGCAATTTCCAGTTTAGAGTCAGCTTTTTCTAAAAACATAATGCCCATCTTTCATACATTATTTGTATTATTTAACTTCTCAATGACATTCATACCAAATTAACCCATTCTCACTTTTTAAACTACTCCTTCTACTTCAACCACTTCTTACACATTCAAGCCAGCAATCCAACGTCAACCTTTGAACATACAGCATTCACTCTAGTTTTATTGTTTCACTTCAACTTTAAAAACTGTTGAGCTCTATTGTATTTTTAAAATCTGATCGGTTATAAACGAATACCAAAATGCTTATGGAAGTTGATCATATCTTATCCCTACATTATTTTACCTTGAAATATCATTATATAAAAACTGTTTACACTCTCAATAAAGCAAGAGACAACAAAAGTTTTTCTGGGTCATTTATATGAGATGCAACAGCTGTGCTCAAACAAACACAAAGTGATGATCCATCTGATAGTTGGGTTGATAATCTTGCCCAAGAAGAGGAATTTCTCTCTGTTGCATTCAGCGATGATGACCATGAATTGACGATTGAACTTCCACACAGGGGCAGGGGCCGGGAAGGCACTCCGTCCGATGCCGATGCCTGTGGCAGCTGAAGCTTGGGCTCCGGTCTCGTCCACGTCCAGCGTAGCTTTGTGCACAACCTGCGGCGCAACGCAGAGTAATTGAGACGACAGACGAATGAGATATGTGTGAAATAACATAAAACATATTTACTTACATCTGAGACTGCCAATCCTTGCTCCTCTGAAATGCCTCTCAAATTTGCACGACCACCAAACATGTCCGTCATTCCCGTTTCTGACAGCACATCGTTCAGGTTGTAGGAAGACTTGATGGAGAACTTTGGAATATATACATCAAGTCTCCTAAAACATTGTGGGGAGACAAACATTCAGTGAATCTGACTAGGGCAGGAGTTTCATTTGGCTACTAGGGCCTTAAATAAAAAGTCTGACAACATTAAGGAAAGGATCCCTACACAGATAGACCTTTTAGTTAAAGAGTAAGATCCTTTGAGTTTAACATGAAACAGCCTCACTTCATGTTAAACTAAAAGGATCTTACTCTTTAACATGAAGTTAACTATCTCTGTAGGGATCCTTTCCTCCTGGGTAAAAAATACCCGACTTAATTAAGTTGATATGAAGTTAAAACAATACATTTTATTTATGGGCACCTTTCTTGATACTCAAAGACACATAAAGACATAGTAAAAGATTAAAGCAGATGCACAATAATGACCACACAATTACAAAGCAAAGAACAACTACAGACTAATACTACTAAATTAAACTCTGTTTCCTTTTCTTTCGAAAACGGGACATGAATCTGGGTGAAAGTCCTGTGGTTCTTTGATCCCCACCCCCACTAACCTGCCTACTTAGCAGGACATACACTCACCTAAAGGATTATTAGGAACACCCTACTTACACCGTGTTTGACCCCCTTTTGCCTTCAGAACTGCCTTAATTCTTTGTGGCATTGATTCAACAAGGTTCTGGAAGCATTCTTTAGAAATGTTGGCCCATATTGAGAGGATAGCATCTTGCAGTTGATGGAGATTTGTGGGATGCACATCCAGGGCACGAAGCTCCCGTTCCACCACATCCCAAAGATCTGGTGACTGTGGGGGCCATTTTAGTACGGTGAACTCATTATCATGGTCAAGAAACTAATATGAAATGATTCAAGCTTTGTGACATGGTGCATTATCCTGCTGGAAGTAGCCATCAGAGGATGGGTACATGGTGGTCATAAAGGGATGGACATGGTCAGAAACAATGCACAGGTAGGCTTTGACATTTAAACGATGCCCACTTGGTACTAAGGGGCCTAAAGTGTGCCAAGAAAATATCCCCCACACCATTACACCACCACCACCAGCCTGCCCAGTGGTAACAAGGCATGATGGATCCATGTTCTCATTCTGTTTACACCAAATTCTGACTCTACCATCTGAATGTCTCAACAGAAATCGAAACTCATCAGACCAGGCAACATTTTTACAGTCTTCAACTGTCCAATTTTGGTGAGCTTGTTCAAATTGTAGCCTCATTTTCCTATTTTCAGTGGAGAGGAGTGGTACCCGGTGGGGTTTTCTGCTGGTGTAGCCCATCCCCCTCAAGGTTGTTCGTGTTGTGGCTTCACAAACGCTTTGCTGCAGACCTCGGTTGTAACGATGGTTATTTGAGTCAAAGTTGATCTTCTATCAGCTTGAATCAGTCGGCCCATTCTCCTCTGACCTCAAGCATCAACAAGGCATTTTGGCCCCCCAGGACTGCAGCATCCTGGATGTTTTTCCTTTTTCAGACCATTCTTTGTAAACTCTAGAAATGGTTGTGCGTGAAAATCCCAGTAACTGAGCAGACCAGCCCGTCTGGCACCAACAACCATGCCATGCTCAAAGCTGCTTAGATCACCTTTCTTTCCCATTCTGACATTCAGTTTGGAGTTCAGGAGATTGTCTAGACCTGGACCACACCCCCCTAAATGCATTGAAGCTGCTGCCATGTGATTGGTTGATTAGATAATTGCATTAATTAGAAATCTTACAGGTGTTCCTAATAATCCTTTAGGTGAGTGTACTTCCTAACCTTACTTCTTGCTTTGCTCTCATCAGAACTACTACGGCCACTAAATGGCGCTGTCACTGCAAACTTAAATATAGGTCAGAATGATGCTGGAACAAACCACTTATGGGGCAGTTTTTTGGGGGAGGACAGTCTCTATCGGACAGGACAAAGCTGGGTACCTTACTCAGTGTCAAACCTTCCACATATTAGAAGCATAAATTAAGATTCTCCCAACCTGGGTCTCGTCATAGCCTTCAACCATTTGGTGATGTGGTTCGGGGAGATGGCGTTCTCCAGCGTTGCCATGGCGTCAGGCAACATCAGCAGCATGGAGTAGGAGCTGTTGAAGGGGAGCTGAAGGACCGTCATGTTCAGATCGTGGTCGTGATAGGTGTAGAAACGATCCTCCATATTCATCATGTCGACTGAAACCTGGACGATGACAATTTAAATACTTCATATATGTTTCGTAAATGAAGAATTCCCATCGGACCCTCGCTCTAGGTTTGGGCTGAACCCTGAATGTTTACGATGTCTGGCTCTGCCCATGTTAATTACTTTGGACTCAAATCATTTTTTCTGAATTAAGAGTGAAACTCTGAACCTTGGTGTTCTCGTCCACGTTGAAGTCGTCCTGCTTGGTGAGTTTAGGGTCAAATGGAGTTGCCCACTTTCCTGTTAGACAATGAGCAGAAATAAAACAAAAGTTATGGTTTAATACATTCAATTTAACCTCAAAACATGGAAACAGATCTTACATTATAATATTAGATTATTACAGACTGAGTAGATCTCATCCCACAGGACCTTCTTACCTTTGTAGTAGATGTAGCTAATGAGATACAGGACTGTGCTTGGATCCAGGTTTTCCACCAGCTTGTCAATCTTCCCGTTGGTTTTCTCCTCCACGTACTTATTGATGGTATCAGCACTTTCTGTGGCTTGGCTGAAGTCCACATTGAACACATCTGTGAAGTACGACTGCTTCAGGGTCTGCAGGAACTCCGGCTTGGGCTTGAAGCCGTTGTCCACGAACACAGAGGTCCCTTCGCTGGCGTCCTCCTGAGATGTGTTGTTGGCCCTCTGGAGGAACCTCTGGAAGGCCTGGTCCACATCTGTCTGTGACAGGAGGGAGCTGATGAAACCCAGACCACTGAAAAGCGGAGTATGAGTCCCGCGTACGCTCCCACGGACAACGCAGCCAAGGCGGTCGACACACTAGCCGGGGAGAAGAAGATATTCTTTCCCTGAGAGTCAGCATCAGCTGCTAACTGCCTGTAGAGTCGGAAGGAAAACTCTTGGTTTGCTTCGTTCACCAGGGAGACGCTGTTGGCGCTGCCGTCCTCTACAATGTTTTGGACGGTCTTGACGTTGCCGTGACCCAAATGGTAATGGCCGCTGCCTGTGCAGGTCATTGTGAACTAAGACAAAAGTTCAAAAGTTCAGCTTCATTATTTGTTGTAATGAGTGAACTGATTTTGTACTAGAGGTGTTTTCTGAAGGTTTAGTATTATAAACACGCAGATTTTGCAGGGGCACTGCACTAGTAACAAATAATACGAAAAAACATCAATACATTGATTGAACTTCAGAGAAGTAGAGTAAATCTAGTCATCTCTAAAGGATCTACAGTTCCAGTGTGCACAGTTACATCTCAAACTCAATGTGTTAAACTGTATTTAACTGTTGGCAGAGTATTTAAACTTGTACGTGAAACACATGAAAACAATCCATCTTTCTAACAGCTTACCTTCTCCTGGTTGAAGCGCAGACAGAGAAGCACTGACAGGATGAAGAGAGATGCTCCTTTTTATAAGAATAAATCAGAGAAACTGTACTTTAGCTTTGTTTATTCTCTGTCTCAAAGTCTTATTTGCTCGGCCCCTGCATTCGTTCTGTGTAATCATGTTTCACCGTAACTCACATCAAAGTGAGGCTGCAGCAGATAAACACACAAGCCATGAACCGTTGGACCAATTTAACCCTTCAGGACAAATGTTCAGCGTCAGCTTTCCTGTAATTAAGGGCTGCCCAACCTTTTGTAACTGCCTGTAGATTCTTAATCTTTTTCTTTTTTTTGCACTTAGGTGTTCGTTTGTCCATTTTAACGTGAATGCTAAACTTCCAGCATAACTATTACAGCTCGTGTCTCAGGGCCGGGAGGCGTGGCCATAGTGGGATTCGTAAATTTGCGGCACGGAGTGGGGAAGGGGGTTCCTGGATTTGATTGGGTCAGGCCAGTGCCTATAAAGAAAATTAACCAATGGGCCTCTGTGAGTTCTTTATGGGCCGGCCCGGCCAAAAAATAAAAAAGGCCTATTTATATCGGCGATTCGGCCCAAAAGCGCGTCTGCCGACCAGGAAAATGCCCGGTATGCCAGATGGCCAGTCCAGCCCTGGCCACCATGAAACAAACGACAAAAACATCCCAGTGAACACGTTTCAATAGATTAAATAACGTGACCATTTCACGAACTGCCGTGAGACCGTGTTGGTGTGTGTGTGCGTTTGCGTGTTTGTGTGTGTGTGAGTGACTGTGTGTGTATCTGTGTGTGTGTGTCCATATGTGTGTATGTGTGCTTATGTTTGTCAGTGTGTATGTGTGTGTGTAAGTGTGAGTATAGTGTGTGTGTGTGTGTGTGTGTGTGAATGAGTGTGTGTGTTTGTGTGTGAGTGTGTATCTGTGTTTGTGCGTATGTGTGTGTGTGTGCTTATGTGTGTGAGTGAGTATTTTGTGTGTGTGTTTTTTTTGTGTGTGTGTGTGTGTGTGTGTGCGTATGTGTGTGTGCTTATGTGTGTGTGTGTGTGTGTAAGTGTGAGTGTGAGTATAGTGTGTGTGCATTTGCGTGTGTGTTTGTGTGTGTGTGTGAATGTGTGTGAGTGAGTATTTTCTGTGTGTGTTTGTACGTGTGTGTCTGTATGTGTGGCTGCATGTGTGTTTTTGTGCGTGTATGTGTGTGTGTGTGCGTGTGTGGATGTATGTGTGTGTGTGCGTGTATGTGTGTGCGTGTGTGTGAGTGAGTGTGTGTGTGTGTGTGTGTGAGTGAGTGTGTGTGTATCTGTGTGTGTGTGTCCATATGTGTGTATGTGTGCTTATGTTTGTCAGTGTATATGTGTGTGTGTAAGTGTGAGTATAGTGTGTGTGTGTGCGTGTGTGTGAATGTGTGTGAGTGAGTATTTTGTTTGTGTGTGTGTTTGTACGTGTGTGGCTGCATGTGTGTTTTTGTGCGTGTGTGTGTATGTTTGTTTGTGTGTGTGTGTTTGTTTATTCTTTGTCTCAAACTCCTATTTGCTCGGCCCTGCATAAGTTCTGTGTAATCATGTTTTACCGTAACTGATAAACTCACAAGCCATGACCTGTTGGACCAATTTAACCCTTCAGGACAAATGTTCAGCGTCAGCTTTCCTGTATTCGAAGGCTGCCCAGAACTCAACCCTTTGTAACTGCACACAGCTTGACAACATCCTGGAAAGGTCTTTATTTTTAGTTAGGCTGCTGTACAGTGTTCACAGTAAATAATAAGACTCAACATACAGTTAATGTTACGAGTTCACAGCAGCAGCAGGACTGAATCCTGCAAGATGTGTGTGTCTGTGTGTGTGTGTGTGTGTGTGAGAGAGAGAATGTGTATGTCTGTGAGTGTGAGTATCTGTTTGAGTGTGAGTGTGTGTGTGTGTGTGTGTGTGTGTGTGTGTGTGTGTGTGTGTGTGTGTGTGAGTGTGTGTGTTTGTGGGTATGTGTGTGTGAGTGAGTGTGTGCGAGGGTGTGTGAGTATGTGTGTGTATGTGTGAGTGAGAATTCTGTGTGTGCATGTTTTTGAGTGTGTGTGTCTCTGTGTGTGTGTGTGTCTGTAACTGGATAAATAAAAAAAGAAATGAATGCAAGGGCTGTTTGAAGATTTTGTGAAAATATGAGCTTAACTTGTCTCCCTTATACATTAGGTCTAGGGGGTTTTTACCACCAGATGCATTTAGGAAGAAAACATCTGGTATTTAAATCATCAACTCAGTAAAAAGCAGCTCTGTAAAGCAGGTCAGGTGTTTGTCATTGGAGATCGATTGACAAACCAGTATTTAATTTAAAAATGATGTAATTTGCTATGTGTTCAATCATACTAAGTAAACGAGCAATAAAAACGAAGCATAAAAGTGAAATCAGCTTATTTAAAGTTTGGATATTGAAACAATCTACTGTAGAGTGTTAAATCTCAGTAAATCTAACACAATGCTTGTTTAAAGTCATTTTTGTATTCACATACAATTATAATAATTGTCTATATAAATAAATAATAAATAACATGTCTCTAGACCCTTTAGAAAGGGTGGATCCCATCAGGCTGCTGCCTATCACTGGTCCTCACGATGTCATAAAGTGTATAATGTGTGTGTGTGTGTGTGTCTGTGTGTCTGATAGTCTGTGATAGTCTGTGTGTGTGTGTGTGTGTGTGTGTGTCTGTGTGTCTGATAGTCTGTGATAGTCTGTGTGTGTGTGTGTGTGTGTGTGTGTGTGTGTGTGTGTGTGTGTGTGTGTATAGAAGCAGCTCGTTCTTAATCATGCTGAAAGTTTTGATGATGTTGAAAAATGAGGAAGGAGTTAATGTTTGATAAAAGTGGTACGCAGGAATAATAATACATTTGTAGAATATTCACACCGATGAGTGATTCATTGGTTAATGTGGTAGAAGTAAAGTCCCCAGGAAACAGTTAGTCAGCGTGGAATAGTTTAGGAATGCAATAAACTTTAAGCACATTTATCAAAACAGCCATCACTAATAAAAACTGTCAGACTTATACCTGCCCATTGTTCTCTGGAAGATACAGCTACAGTTTGAATAACACACACACACACACACAAAGCATTTCAGTTTGTTCTTTTTGTTTCCCAGAGTGGCGAGCGTACAGACTCTAACCAAACAAGGACACACACTGCCACTAGGTCCTGTCTACCAACTTTCCTGAATAAAGCAAAAACAAAGCCGACTAACAATATTAAGAGTCTACAGCCTGCTGGCAGCTCTGCCAGGCTGCACTGAGGCACAGTGGTGCTTTGAGCTCAATACTCACATTGTAAGGGGTCATTGGAAACATGAACCATGAACTATATATATATTTATATATATATATATATAAAATATATAATGTTTTAATGTTCCACTTATACTCCGCTACATTCCTGCACACAAAACACATGTAGTTTATCAAATCTGTTTTTTTATTATGAATGAAATTAGCCAACAGTATAACAGCTACAAGTGCAGCTGAGATGATGAGACCATTAAACACACAACTGTTTGGATCCTTTACACTTTCTAAAATGTTTTAATACTTTAAAGGGATACTTCACCGATTTAGCATTCAGCTTTGTATCAGTAGAAACCCGATAGTATTTCTGAATGACCGTGCCCCCCTCATGTCCCCCTGAGACGAGAGATTTCTGCATTTGGGGCCTGGAAAAAATCTTCCGATGACGTAAAATGACGATTTTTGCGTCATCGGAAGATTTTTGGGCAAGTGGCAAGGACTACAGCCAGTAGTAGGATCTACTTCCGTATGTTTTCAACACGCCCACAGGGGGTTGGACTGCCGAGTCTGGCCGAGGTATTCCGAATGAAAACGACTGTCAGCCATCTTGAATCTTCGCTAAACAGGCTTTCGGTTTTCAGCAGAAAACTTTTACAACAATTATCTGCATTCAAACTACCGGACGTGTGTACCACCGGGATACATCGGTACAGATCGGAGAATATGGAGGAAACATTATTACAGACGCAATACTCGGCACACTACGTGAGCTTCGCCTGCACGGAGACCAGCGGTGTCGCTCAATGCCGCTAACCGGCTAGGGGACATCCTCATCGGCTAGGTGGAAAGCTAACGCTAGCTGTCCACCTGTCCCAGCCATCCTGCTTGCAAGTGTCTGCTCATTAAACAACAAGCTGGACTACATCCTCCTTCAACGAAAATCCCAACGTGAGTTCAGAGACTGCTGTGTTTTTGTTGTTGTGGAAACATGCCTGAACAACAGTGTACCGGAACCGGGACTATCCAGCTACCAGGCTGCTCTCGCCGGCCCGTGGAGGTGGGCTGGTGTAGAAATAAAATCCAACTAGCTACTGCTAACTGCTGGTGGAGCTTGTGACTGTTAAATGCCGACCATTCGACATTCCACGCTAATTCACGGCTGTGTTTATACTCTGTGTTTAGCTACACCAATGCTAGTATGCGTTAGCTGAACTTTACGGATCCTGCTTGCAAGTGCATTTAGACCACAAACTGGACTACATCCAACTTCAACGAAACTCCCAACGTGAGTTCAGAGACTGCTGTGTTTTTGTTGTGGAAACATGCCTGAATAGTGTACCGGACTGTCCAGCTACCAGGCCTGCTAGCCCTCCGAGCTAGAGATGCTCTGTCGCCAGGTAAAAGAGGTGGGCTGTGTTAACACCGAGTGGTGCAGAAATGTGGTGATTTGTATCCATTTAACTGCTAACTGCTGGTGGAGTTTGTGACTGTTAAATGCCGACCATTCTACATTACACACTAATTCACGGCTGTGTTTATGCTCGGTGTTTACAGCCCACCAAGCGCTAATGCTAGTATGTGTTAGCTGAACTTCACGGAGCCTATAAAGTGTGTGTACTAAATGTAGCCTGTTTCGTATGTCGTTTTTATATAATGTCGTTTTTATATTAAATGTGTAACACCAACACCATGTGTTTCGTGTATATGGTTGAAATGACAATAAAACACGCTTGAGTTGAGTTGAATGCCTCTGTCGGTCTGTTAAGCGGTAGGCGTGGCTTGGGAGTGGACTCAAAGCAACGAAGCAGGTGCATTCTGGGATTTGGTGTTTTTCATCCATATAAGACCAAAACACATTTTCTGGCTTTTCTCGGCCTAGAAGGCACCAATTTAAAAAAAAAAATTCACATTTCTACTATATAAGTGACCCAATTTAAAGATATATTCAGCTTTCCAGCGGTGAAATATTCCTTTAACTACATTTGCCTGATGATACTTACAGACTTTTACTGAAGTATGATTTTCACTGCAGGACTTTAACTTGCAACAGAGTATTATTACAGTGTGGTACCGTATTAGTACTTTAACTGCAGTAATCTGAATACTTCTTCCACCGCTGCCTGTGAGGATATAAACAACTACACAATGTCGCCCTCTGGTGGTAGAAGTTATGTAAGATGAATGATAGAAATGTTGCAGTATACAGTTTTTTTAAATTGTTTAATGACAGTGGTCACAACTGAAGCCACATGTGCAAAACTATAACTACAGTCTGCATTACCAACAGTCACCTGAGCTAAACAGTTCACATCTCCTGCAAAATTCATTCCAAGCAACACAACTCTTCACACACATCTCAGAACAGGATCAGTGCAGCCGAACACTATGAACAATCCTCATCAGATAACACACACCGTCACTCAGACCACACAGAGTAAAAACACTAGCATCAAACACCAATACAGAAATTACAAACTGTTCATCTTTACAGTTTGAACAATTTGAGTGACTTCACACTACTCAATAGTTTATTTAAAGAACAGATATAGATTTTACAATATACCATTTTTTATGTATTGTAAATAAGTAGGAATGGAAATCAGGAATTTGCTTCAATAAAGTATTTTGTCTCTAGTAATATAAGGAATTACTGGAAAAAAAACTAAAGGTGCATAACAGTAACAAAGCGTTTTCTTCATCACATTGGATGTCTGCATCATCTCTAAATACTAATGAATGTGGTGTTTCCATTGCTTTCACCTCCATTACTTTCTGAAAAACAGGAAGCCCACAGTTTTACTATAGTAAAGATACAGTGTTTTTATAGCTGTGTATATAACCTCAGACATCTTACCTGGACATGTTGGTATCTTTGCTCTTGTTCCTGTTTCTCTCAAATGGTACAGTGTATAATTGTTTCATTCTTATTGGAGTTTGTATACAAAAAAGGCTTTCTGAGCTTTCTCTGTATAAATACCATACATGTTCACTAACTAGTCTAAAACAAGACACCTGCTTAATGTTTCAGCTAAAATTACAGTAAGCAGTGTTTGATAGGCACCAGACTAAAATCTATTCTGTTTTGAATGTGTGGTTAACAGTTCTGACAGCAGTGTGTTAGCATCTGAACAAAGTGCTGTAAATCTACAGTGTTGTACAGGTTGTGGTTAAAGTCATGGGATAAGTGTGTAGAGTTTTGTAAACTGTGTTCAAGCAATGAGAAACGAACTAGAGTCTGGTCCACATGAACTGCTGCTCTGCAGACTGTAGTTAGAGTTTTGCACTGTGACTCCAGTTGTGCCCAGAGTCGTCTAGCAATCGAAAAAAACTGTAATGGACGAAAACTAATGCTGAACATTTGTCCTGTAGAGTTACATTACAGCCTGGCTCTTTGCTTGTGTTTTTATCTGTTGTAGCCTCAGTTTGACGTGGGTTACGGTAGGTTAATATTTTGTGTGTAAGAAGCACTCGACTGCCAGACATTCATCAAAAGCTGAATCAGATTCATATTTTTAATGTAAATCCATTTAACATGAACACATAGACAGAATATGAATACTTTATCCTAAAAGTTAAAGGCAATTCAAACATGATCAGAAGCTGTGAGTCTTTTTTACATAAAACATTATCTGTGGATCTCCATCTCCATCACCTCCATTTCCCTCCTGCTAAAATCAGCAGAGCTGGAAGAAGTATTCAGATCCTTTACTGCAGTAAAAGTACTAATACCACAATGTTAAAATACTCTGTTACAAGTTAAAGTCTGTAAGTAACAAACAGTCAATCATCTTTCTGTATGTCTGTCTGTCAGAAATGAAGGGACATCCGGTGGAATTTCCAGCGTTAACGAAGCAGTCCCAGATGTTGACACATGTATTGCTGTCAAAAAATGAAAAACCTTTTTTACAGTGTATATGCAAAGGTTTACACACATAAAGCACCTGCAAATAACAAAATCCTGAGAGGCACTGCTGCCTAAAACCAAACCCTCCATAACATTTATACTGCAACATTTCTGTCATTCATCATGCAGAACCTCTACCACCAGAGGGCGACATTGTGTAGTTGTCTCTATCCTCACAGGCAGCGGTGGAAGAAGCAGGGCCGGCGATTGCTATAGGCGACCTAGGCGATGGAAAGTGTTGGGGGCGCCGTGTCGCCCTTAGGTCTACTTCCCAAATAAAACGTGTTTATTAAACATGATCATCCTAGGGCGCCCCCTCAGCCACACGTTTACTGGTCAACCTTTCATTACGCGACGTTTCCAGTCTACGGGTCAGACTCAAACACACGGAGCTCTGAAGCAGAGCTGTGCGTCGCTTAGTGTCCACTCTCTCTGTAGAAATAGAGACGAGCAGCGGCACAGACACGGAGATGCTGCAAGCGCTCTGCTGTGGACATGCTGGTAGATGTGTCCCTATTTCTGCATAGTTTTGTGTTTCCACTTCCGATGTAGAGCAGCGTAGCCTACAGCCACTTCCCTAACCTGTCTCATTCAGAGACCAGCGTCCCAAACGGGGCTCTGAGTCTGTCAGGAGGTCTGAGATCTACCGTATGAACAGAGCAATCACGAAATGCACAGCAGACTATGGTGCAGATGGATTATTTTCTGAAATATAGTGACTTTATTCTTGTAGTAGCCTATTGTATTATCACTTTACTTTTCTCACCATATCAAAACTCCTCCAAACCTCAGAGAACACAGATGAGATATAAGCTACTATATTTTGAATGTGCACAAAGTTTTGAACATGAGCAGAAATCTTGCTCAAACACATCTGAAATATTACAGTCCAGGGGTTTATTAATTCATTAAAAGGAATTCATATATCATTCAGGTGAATCATTTTAATATGCACATTTAAGGTGGTTACTTCCTCAACAAAAGAAGCAAAAGTGGGAAGAGTAAATGATGCCTCTACATGTGTGCTGACTCAGATATAATTAGAAACATCGATCCAAAGGAGAATAAATAGATGAAAGCAATAGAGAATGCCTGAGAGCATTACTGCTAATTATTCCATTATGTTTTCATATTTGGATTGTAATCTCTGTTTCCCTTTACATAAAGATATTTCCAGCATAAATTGATTCAGAAAAAGGTAAAAAAAAAAATGTTCACCAGAATGCAGGAAATGAAGTATTTAATGCTCAAAATTTTCAGGGGGTGGACCCCATAAGTCACCATGCACACAAATCTGGAAACAAAACACTGGCCTCTGGGTTGCCAGACCAGTTATGATTCCAGTATGATGGTGCTATCTAATTCACATGGAAGCTAGAAACTAAAAACTACAATGAAGCTAGAAACTAAAATGAACATTACTGTTGTAAAAGTACTAATACCACACTGTAAAAATACTCTGTTACAAGTTAAAGTTCTGCAGTGAAAGTTACTTCAGTAAAAGTATGTAAGTATCATCAGGAAAATGTAGTTAAAGTATTAAAACATCTTAGAAAGTGTAAAGGATCCAAACGCTCTGAGCCCTAAAGGATTTTTCTAAAAACGCTTGTAAAACATCAACCCTGTTGTCCAGTCAATCTATGTACATCTTTTTTTTTTCAGGAGAAACTGGGCTATTAGAATATTTGTGCTGCAGTGAGGTCACTTGAATGTTAAAAAAGGCAAAAGACACCTTAAAGACAAATAAACGGAACATGAATCTCACAGATATGTATTGATATCACACACAGCAATAAAAGCTAAGCCAATCTCCTGTCCACAACACTTCTCATGTGTATTAGGAGTCAAACTGAAGAAATAAACATAACTTATACAGTTGACAGAATATCTACATTTATCTAAAAAAAAAGTCCAGACGCTTCTGCCCTCATGACATTCACGTATGCCAATACTCAAAATAATAAACTAATGTCATATTTGATAACACACACAGCAATGCTACACAATCATTTGTGTTGTCTAAAACAGTTCTCCTATATATCTGCAGTCACCCAGGGCAAAAATAAATAAATTATAACTCATATAAAAGGACAAACTACATTTCTTCAAACTTATGCCAAAACTCAAACAGTAATGCCATTCTTCTCTGTAGAACGGTTTTGAACGATAATAGACGATCTTTGGTCACATCTCACTATTCTGACTTTGCGTGATCTCTCCTCACCATAATCACTTTGTCGTCAATGGGATGCCGTATTGCCTGCCTTTTAATGGCCTAATATGTGATGGATCTGCCTTCCATTGGTTAACAAAACGTCAACAAGCTCTCGCAAAGCATCATGGGAAAAATTTATAAATTGACATCAAGTGAATAAATCATGGATGTAAGAGTTTTGGATTTATTGCTCAACAACCCCAAAAAAAAGGAACAAGTTCCAGGCTGGATAGAAAACCTGTAAGTGCTACAAAGACACCCCCATGATGGCCAGAGTGTTAGCTTTTAGCTGCAAAAGATGGTAAGTCTAGCTCTTATAGCTGTAAAAAGATTAAAATATGAATAAGCCTCATCTCTGAAAACTGAGACAGGAGAAGTAATGGCAATCTTTAAAATTGCTAACTGAGCCAATTAACTTTTAGTACTTTACCTACTTTTTACACATTAAAGCAAATTCCAGTTTAGAGTTCATTTTAAAACATTTTGCCCATCTTTTGAAACATTTGTATGATGCAACTTCTCAATGACATTCTTACCAAATGATGTAATTTTCACTTCTCAACTATTCCTTCTACCACTTCTTACATGTTCACACCAGCAATCCAGTGTAACATCAGCCTTTGAATATACAGCATTCACTCTAGTTTTGTGTCCCAAATTCAAAAATCTAATTCATTTTCTCTGTAAGGATTTTGATTAGCTACAATGTCTAATCCATCCAAGGTAGACTGACCCCAAGCTGTGAAACAGTTTCTGCACCTGTAGAATACACAAGTGTTTACACACTCCAAGCAAGAGACAACAGAAGTTGTTTCCAGATTCTTTTATGAGATGCAACAGCTGTCCTTGATCAAACAAAGTGACAAAACGATCCATCAGATGGTTGGGTTGATAATCTTGCCCAAGAAGAGGATTTCCTCCATGTTACGTTCAATGATGATGACCATGAATGGACGACTGAACATCAAAACCGGGGTAGGGGCCACGAAGCCGAGCAGTTCGATGTCCATGCCTGTGGCGACAGCAGCGGTGGCTCCGGCCTCGTCAACGTCCAGCGTAGCTTGGTGCACAACCTGCGGTGCAACGCAGAGTAAGTGAATCGACAAATTCATGAAATTTCAAATAAAACTTATGCCCCGTTTACTTACTTTTGAGACTGCCAGTCCTTGCTCCTCTGAAATGCCTCTCAAATTTGCACGCTCACCAAACATGTCTGTCATTCCCATTTTTGACAGTACATTGTTGAGGTTGTAGGAAGTCTTGATGGAGAACTTTGGAATATATACATCAAGTCTCCTAAAACATTGGGGGGGGGGGGAAGACAAGCATTCAGTGAATCTGACTAGGGCAGGAGTTTCATTTGGCTGTGAGGGCAACAATGATGTGCTGTTTTTAACTCACTGACAGACAATTCAGTGTCAAACCTTTCACATAATAGAAGCATAAATTAAGATGCTCCCAACCTGGGCTTCATCCACTGCAACCATTTGGTGACACGGTGCGGGCCAATGGCGTTCTCCAGTGTTTCCATGACGTCAGGCAACATCAGCAGCATGGAGTAGGAGCTGGTGAAGGGGAGCTGAAGGACCGTCGCGTTCAGCACATTGTCGCGATATGTGTAGAAACTATCCTCCAGATTCATCATGAGGACTTTGACCTGGACAATGACAATTTAAACACCGAAGGAACGATGATGCTTAATTGGACTTGGATGCAAATCCATGCATCCTTTTGTCAAAAAAAAAAAAAAAAAAAAAGGGTGTTACAACTATCAGGTTTTCCCAAATTGTGTTAACGGCATGAAAAATACTTTATAAATCTTTGGTAAATGAATTACCCAGGGACCCTCGCACTAGGTTTAGGCTTAACCATGAATGTTCAAGATGTCAATTACTGGGACTCAAGTCATTTTTTCTAAAATAAAAAAAGAGAATCTCTGAACCTTTGTGTTCTCGTCCACGTTGAAGTAATCTTCCTCTGTGAGCTCAGGGTCAAACTGAGTCGCCCACTTTCCTGTTAGACAATGAGCAGAAATAAAACCCATTTGGTTTAATACATTAAATTTAACTTCAATATGTAAACCGATCTTACATTAGATTACAGACTGACTAGATCTCATCCCACATGACCTTACCTTTGTAGTAGATGTAGCTGATGAGATACATGACTGTGTTTGGATCCAGGTTTTCCACCAGCTGGTCAATCTTCCCGTTGGTCTTCCCCTCCACGTACTTATTGATGGTATCAGCACTTTCTGTGGCGTTGGTGAAGTCCACATTGAACACATCTGTGAAGTAGGACTGCTTCAGGGTCTGCAGGAACTCTAGCTTTAACTTGAAGCGGTTGTCCACGAACACTGCGGTCCCGTTGCTGGCATCCTCCTGAGATGGGTTGTTGGCCCTCTGGAGGAACGTCTGGAAGGCCTGGTCCATATCTGTCTGTGTCAGGAGGGAGCTGTTGAAACCCAGACCACTGAAAAGCTGACGGTGAGTCTCCCCCTGCGCTCCCACTGACAACGCAGCCAAGGCGGTCGACACACAAATTGGGCAGAAGACAATATTCTCTCCCTTTGAGTCAGCATGAGCTGCGAACTGCCTGTAGAGTCTGAAGGAAAACTCATTTGCTTCATTCACCAGGGCGACGCTGCCCACGTAGATCACCGCTGATAGGACCCAGAGACCCACGGCCGCATGCATCATCATGGTGAACTAAGACAAAAGTTCAGCTTCATTGTTAATTGTTATGAGTAGACTGATTTTGTACTGGAGGTATATAAAGAGTAAGATCCTTTTAGTTTAACATGAAACAGCCCCAAAATCACCATCACCAAACCCACCACAGGTGATCGCTGCTCATGTTGAAGCAGAGATTGAAGTTAAGTCACAAATCTCTACCAAGAAAAATTATAAAGCTGTCATTTGTCTTGCCCTTACACATACAAGAAAGGTAACAGGAGACTCAGGAAGAGGTCTGTCTAAAAAACACCCACAGTCCTGGGGTTAACTGTAAACACCTGTGGGGTGTTCAGAGCCTTTAAGCAAGACCACTGTAGTGGCGAAACAAGCTACAATCTAACATTTACCTTCAATTTTCATCCACTAAAAGTTACAGGTTTTGCTTCTGACAAACTGACATTAGGGATGGTCAGACAACATTATGAAAAGGATACCTACAGAGATACCTTTTAGTTAAAGAGTGAGATCCTATTAGTTTTACATGAAACCGCCCCGAAATCACCATCTCCAAACCCACCAGACTCCATGTGAATAATCAGGACTTTTATCATTGTAAAACACACTTCATTCAAAGTAGGCAAACTAAATAAAACTACCAAAAGCCATCTTGGTTCATCTTTCCACTGTTCCAACAATCACCACTCTGGTTTGGTTGAAATAAACCCTTAATTCACCCATTTACATGTGGAAATATGCTGGCTCTATACACGCTAAAAGTCCTCATTATTTACATGGAGTCTGGTGGAGATATGCTGGCTCTATACATGCTAAAAGTCCTGATTATTTACATGGAGTCTGGTGGAGATATGCTTGTTTTTTTTTTTTTTTTTTTTTTTTGGTGGGGGGGGGGGGGGGGGCTTTTTACCCCAAAGGCCTTTTTTTTTTCATTGTGTGTTTTGGGTTTGGTGATGGCGATTTTGGGGCTTTTCCTCAACTACTCTGCAAATCTAGGTTTAAGCAAGCCATCCGTCACATAACAATAATAAAATAACCAAAACAATCAAAAACCAACCTTTTCTGGCTGTGAGGATGGAGAGAGATCACGAGAACTGAACCTCCAGCCCTCTTTAAAGGACAAAGAGTCAATCAAGCAAATGTGAACCAGGTGTAGACTACCACACCTCTACCTGCCTCCTACCCAGCTCACATGAGGGGGCTCATCACAATTGTGTTGTGTCTGTGTCTGTGTGTGTCTCCCTGTAACGTGCTGCTGTAACAGAGTCATTTCCCAATTTGGGATTTATAAAGTCTATCTTTATATTTTTACTTGAATAATGAAGTTTTTAATAGAAAAAAACAAATCCACCAGAAGCGTAAAAAAAGCACACAGCCAGTATAGATCTCCGACAGCGCCCCCTGGTGTTTGATAGACAGAAACACAAGCTGAGGGATGCAAGGGACTTTGCTGAGTTTTTTTTTTGTGTGTGCAGACTTTATTTTGGTGGAAGTTGATTTCCCATGGAATGCCATATTATTCAATATTAAATTAATTAATTAATAAATATATACATAAATAAATGAATAAATACATAAATAAATGAAAAAATAAATAAATATTCCTTTGAAATTCATCATGAAATAAATAAATGAAGCAATAAATACATAAGTAATTAAATAAATGTAAATATTCATATAAAAATCAATCAATTAGTTAAATAAATATATTAAAAGGTTCGACTTTTAATTATTTCATGGTACTTTTATTTCATAAGTGCACGTTTATTTATTTCCCTCTCTTTTTATTTCAAGATCTTATATGCAAATCAGGGGGCGTGTATCACGGTACAATGGCGGACTCAAACGCACGACTCGGACAGGGAATCACAGGTACTGGTCTTTAATGTTCAGAGAACAAATGCAGGCGAAGGTACGAAGGTGGCAGACAAAAATCGTAGTCAGGAAACAAAGCAATAGTCCGAGAAACACTGGGAAGAAACAAACAGTGAGAAAAACGCTGGAGAGAGTGACTTACGTACAACTACAGTCTGGCACTGGGAAGTGGGAATGGTGAGTATTTATGCATGGGGACTGGGGAAGCTGAAAACAAACAGGTGAAACACATTAGGGCGGAGACAGGTCATCAAAAAAGGCGGGAAACAAACAAAGGCAGGAAGACAAGTGAAGTGAATGAAGACAAACAATGGATTTCAAAATAAAACAGGAAGTCTATGAAAATAAACAGAAAACACAATAAGAGCGGGGCAAACGTGACACCGTGGCTATCTCTCACATTCAGAATAGAGCTGTGTGCACCACATAATTATATATGTATTTATTGCCTCATTTATTCATTTCATGATGTATTTCAAAGGCATATTTATTTATTTGTTCATAAATGTATGTATTTATTCATTTATTTAATATTGAATAAAACAGCATTCCATAATTTCCGCCGATGTGATGAACAAAAGATCATATAAGTCCAGAGGTGGAAAGTAACAAATTACATTTACTCACGTTGCTGTAATGGAGTTGTTTTTTTGGGTTCTTTTACTTTTTAAAGTAGTTTTTAAAATATGTACTTTAGCTTTTTTTTTTGTAAATAAAAAAAGACAAAAAAGTATATCTTCCCCCGCTGTTAAAAAGTAATTGAGTAACTTTGTGTCTGTGTGTGTGTGTGGGTGGGTGTTTGTGTGTATTTGTATGTCACCTTCGTTGTCACTCAGGAGTCTCTCGTTGGCTTTCACATTTGTATTAACTCTTAGAGATGAAGATATTTGGGGGAATGCACTAACTGCTAAACAAACAATAAAGATTAAAGCATTAAAATAATCTCTACAGTTGTAGTTCATGTGCAGCATTTTGTCTTTTGTGGAAGAAATGGTTATAAATAAATGTATTTTTGCTTTAGTTTACACAAACCTTAGGAGACATTTTTTCACCTCCTGATTAACAGGAAGCCCTATCTTGCACTCAGCGCAATAGCCTTTGTACACCGACGCATGTATCATTCCTATTTTGCACCTGACGCACAGCGGACTTTTCCCTCCACAGACGCACGTCTGTAAATCAGGGAATGTATTTGCGCTCCCGGGGGCAGTTCAGCGAAAAAAGGAGGCGTGTTCCGGCACAAACGTTCCCCGGTGCTATTTTGCAGTTTCAGAAAACAATTCCATCACAGACCAGGAAAAACTAGTCTAAAGTCAGTGGTGCTAGTCTAAAGTCAGTGGCACTAGTCTAAAGTCAGTGGCGCTGGTGCTTCTCTCATCTACACGGACGCAGCAGTTCCCATTTTTGCAAACCATACATAATTACAATACAGGCCAAAGGTTTGGACACACCTTCTCATTCAATGCGTTTCCTTTTTATTTTCATGACTATTTACATTGTAGATTCTCACTGAAGGCATCAAAACTATGAATGAACACATATGGAATTATGTACTTAACAAAAAAGTGTGAAATAACTGAAAACATGTCTTATATTTTAGATTCTTCAAAGTAGCCACCCTTTGCTTTTTTTATTAATAAGGGAAAAAAATTCCACTAATTAACCCTGACAAAGCACACCTGTGAAGGTAAAACCATTTCAGGTGACTACCTCATGAAGCTCATTGAGAGAACACCAAGGGTTTGCAGAGTTGTGTTGTGGGCTCTCCAAGAAAAATCCCTTCCAGATATTGAGCGTATCCTTCTTTAGGGTCATTTTTCATTGCTGTTTCAATTCCTTTTCGTATGTCAGGGTATTTCTCTTTTTGTATCTGATCTTTAATACATGGCGTAACGTTTTGTTCATTTTCTTCTTTACTGTCAAGCTTTTTTCCGATTGGAGCGACATACAGATTTTCAGGATCAACCTCTAATATTGACCTTCAGGTATGTAACCTCATCTTCTCCGGTCTTTGCATAGTGACGGATTACATTCCTGATATCTTCTCCTGATTTAATCTCATAACAGTTTTTTTCATTTTTAACTCTTTTTTTTGGGGGGGAAATAATACTCTTTTAGATCCAAGTTTTTAATCTTCATTTTTTCTGAAGCGGGTATGTTTTCGTTGTGAAACAATCCCCAGGATAGAGCTTCAAGTTGATTACAAGCATTACGTTCATTAGCATTTAAGTTATTATAAACATTCTGGTTAATAAATCTCCTTGGCTCATCTGGCCAGCTGTCTCTGTAGACCAGAAAACGTAGTTTTTTTGGACCTAGAAAGTTTCTTTCAGCGTTAAAGATTTCCTTTCCTTTACTGCCGGGCTCATTTCTAATTATTACATCTCCGTTCCTATCGAGGGTTGCGACCACTTTCTTGCTGTCATCTTCATGTCACCATTGATCTCCATCCTTAGTGATCTCTTGGGTGATTTTCTCTCCTGTGTGTAAGATCTGGATCACAGTGTTCCTGAGGTGCAGCACTGTCTCGATGCCGGCGGTCTCATGGAGATCCTTCAGCAGCGTCTCAATGAATGTTTTATCTGATCCGACGTCACAGGCCACCACACTTATTGTTTTAATTTTATTGGAACCCCTGGAGGTTTGTTGAATGATTTTGGACACATCTTGCACATCATGTCCTCCCAGTCTCATTTCTCCTGAGTTGTCTTTCCTGCCGTGGCCGACCAGCACCAGCCGGCTATCCTCTGTCAGAGGCACGTAGTCACCTCGGATCAGTACTGGTCTTTGGTTGTTATCAAGAACGTAGACAGAGGAAAGCGTTGGATGCTTCTCAAAAAGATACGTAGCAGCTTTTCTGACAACAGGGTCATCTTCCAAGATGAGGATCTGCTGGTGGTCGTACTGGATGCTGTGATCAACCGGTCTTTGTGGAACTTGGTATCTGGAAACTTCTCTAAGTTGGTTCATGACCTGGTAAGTCTGGTGATTCTCCTGGTTTGTTTCTAGGACTGCTGGGATGCCACGGGCTGTAAAAACTCTAATGAAGTTATGTTGGAAGTCTTCGGTTGTGTTTCCATCGAGAGAGAACACGGGCGCAGTTTCCAGTGACTGTTTCAACATCAGCTCTGCGAGTGAAGAGCCAGAAAGGCCAGACACAGTTTGTCCATCTTCTGAAACACTCCCAAATATTTTCACCAAGGTGTAGCTGTCTGCTTCTGGTACACACGAGACATTGAACAGGCATTCGTTGCTGACTATAACTGAGTAATGAGGATCCATGCTGTAGACCTGTTGACTTTTCTTTGTCAGTCATAACCAGAAGTTTTTGGCTGTAGCTGTGCGGGATCTGCGAAGCACTCAGAAGCACATCTTGTGTTGTGTGTCTTCTGTTTATTAATCGCTGCCAAGAAGCCTTCAAAATCCTGGACAATAGGTGAAAAAAAACATAAGAAACAGCAGAAAATCCAGTTAAAATCCTTGTTGTATAGATTACTTTATCATAAGTTGGAGGGCATGAACGTTTAACTCAAGAAATTCCAATATAGTTGTCTTAAAGAGTAATTTTCTATTTTCCCATTTAACCCTATACGCCCGGGGTTCTCAAACGTATTACTCAAAGGTCTGCATCTGATTTTTATTTAAGGCTGGTGTAACCTATATACACGACATTCAACTTCCGGGATTGCTCCGTTGCCAGTGGTAATATGCATCCTTGCGCAAAAATGCGTCCTTCCAACCAATGGCAGAGTTTTATAACAACTAATATCAAGTTTTCCTTACAACTAGGCTAAGTCTTTACAACTATTTACCAAGTTTTTATTTTCGTCTGCTGGCGGAGTCAAAATGGCAGTTACGTAGACCAGGCAGACCTTATGCACCGCATGTTGGCAAGGCTGGTGCAACCCAGTGCAGATTAAAAAAATATGATTTTACCCTTTTAACTCCTCCTGTTGAAATGCTCAGTGATATGTTCTAAAAATGTCTGAGGTTGGTGACAAGCCTCTTCCTGTTAGTGTGACGAGGGTAATCAACTTTTTAGCTTAATCAACAACAGCAATGCGTACACCATTCAGCTGTCCTAAATGCTCTCGAAGAGCCTTCACACTTGTCCATACACATGAGCCACATTTTGCCATAACGTGCGGCCTTACCAACTGTCAATCAACATTTTCTAAATATGAGTCCTTCCGACAACATATCAACAGAAAGCATAAAGACATTACAGCCAGACGAGCCACTGCTCATGATATCCAGGAAACAGTAGTGGGGGAGGAGGAGCAGGGGCCCGGTGATGCTGTCAATCCACAGGAACCTCCTGATATGAATGAACTGTTAGTGCAGTTTAGAGAGAATCTTTTTGGCTTTATTCTGAAATCAAGGGGTAAAAAACCACCTTCATCAGACTGTTCAAGAAGAAATACTGGATGACGTACATTTTTCATTCGGCTTTAAAGCAAACTATGATGCATTTCTAAAATATAATCTTGAAAAGAATGGCTTCAATGTGGAATCTTGTCCTGAACTTTATGAAGTTCTACTGTACTTTTTTTTCGAGGCATCAAAACTTGTTAGGTCTCCGTATATGTTGAAAAACTACTGCAAATCCAACCTTGAAATGACTGAACTGAATAATGGTGGACAAACTGCGTGACCTGGGTGTGAACACCCAACACCTGCAAATGGATCAGGGACTTCTTAACAGGTGAATGATGTCTGTGTTGTGGATTTAAAAAAACATTAGTGTACCTGAAGGCTGCACGTTGTTGGCTGAGTTTTTGAGTGGTATGGAAAAATGTGATAACTCTAAAATGTGATTACTTGATCCATTATTCTCGTCTAATGTTGTCCTACGGTCCTTTACGGTCTTTATGGTGCATGCTATTTGAAGGGAAACATCAGTATTTCAGACTGGTAGCTAGTTCCTCGAGGAACTTTGTCAATGTTACATCAACTTTAAGCAGCTGCCATCAATTTAGACAGTGTTAGGAATTTTCCTCAACTAATCAAGCACAGCGTAAATTCCTTCAGGAAGACGTCTTAATTTATCACTTTTCTCTCTCTTTTAAAACTGAACAGCTGCTAGAGGCGTTCACTTTCTTTTAACCAATCAGAACACCGACAAACACCGGCCAAAGAGCAGCAGTCAGAGGATGGGGAGAGCAGCGTCTTACAGGGCAGAGAGAAACGTCTTGAGTCGGTGCCTTGTTTAAATTTTGCTGCCCGATATCCATTTCTCCCCAGCAACCTAGGAACTTCTGAGACGCTGGTCCATATTAAGTGTTTATCTTTCTCCATTCACTGCACCTCTCCGCTGACGGGCTATGTGCTGCAGGGCCACAGGGATCAGGGCATGCAACGTCAGTGCAAGTCAGAGCTAACTACTTGTAGAAGGTCTGCTAAGGGCATACCCGTCGCTATGGGCGGGTCATAGGGGGCCGGGCCCGCCCCCAAAAATGCTTGTGCCCCCCCACTTGAGGCACAGATCTCTTAAAAAAATTACTTTAATTTTATATTATCATAGTTGCTAATTTTGTGTTGCATTAATGTTGCATTCTTTATCTTTAAAACATTATAAATATAAATAAACAATGGTGTGATTTTTGTTTGATTGATGGGAATCTACACTGCAACAGCCTATCACGGCCTTACTAAAAAGAAAGTTAGGCTACGACGTGACGTAGCCTACGTCAGTGTAGCTGCTCAACAGTTACCGCACATTTTTGAAAGCTGGATGAGTTTTCGCCGGCTTACTCGCTTCAGTTCCTCATGGTAAGTGGTTGAAAAGCCCACCAACATTCTCCTCTGCCAAATTGGATACGGCACCGATGCCTCCCTGATGTTGTCGAAATTGGAAGTGAGGCCCTACAGTCTGATCGGGGGGGGGTTTTGTTTGTGGGGGGGCGCCTTTTTTGTTTGGGGGGAGCCGGGGGTTCACGTGCAACTGTGACTGGGGCAGCATTTGGGCCACAACTAACTGTTGAATCAGGGGGTGTGACGGAGAAACCCAAACAGGTTGTGTTGAGGAAATATCCAGTCAAAATGTTTGGTTAAAAAAAAAACGTAGCTGTAGCTGGTATTTGAACAGAGACTGGCTTGCGTAGGCTACTCGGTGGAAAAGGACGCGACCTTCTTCATTAAGGGGTTTAAGATTTACAGACAAGGGCTTAAATAAGCATGCAGCTTCAAATGACAGGAGGGACTGGAGAGAGGACATGCTGCCTCCACTCAAAGTACCGGTAGGTTCGAAGTCTCTGTGTGTGTGTGTGTGTGCGCGTGCGCGTGCGTGTGTGTCTCATGGCACATGTATAGCAATGCATATCCTTCTGTTGACTGCTTTAAAATGCAATGTTTGAGAGATGCTTCTGGTGTTACATCTAATATGTTGTATAGTCAAGTGTTTTATGGATATTCATAACATTGCTTCTATGTAATGTGTTGTAGGCTATATAGGCTACCTGGTCATATTGCTGTTGGTTATGTTTAACGTGATGATTACGTGCAAATAGTATAACAAGAGTATATGATTATTATACATATACAGTGCCTTGCGAAAGTATTCGGCCCCCTTGAACGTTTCGACCTTTTGCCACATTTCAGGCCTCAAACATAAAGATATAAAACTGTAATTTTTTGTGAAGAATCAACAACAAGTGGGTCCCAATTATGAAGTGGAACGAAATTCATTGGCTATTTCAAACTTTTTTAACAAATAAAAAACTGAAAAAGTGGGCGTGCAAAATTATTCAGCCCCTTTACTTTCAGTGCAGCAAACTCTCTCCAGAAGTTCAGTGAGGATCTCTGAATGATCCAATGTTGACCTAAATGACTAATAATGATAAATAGAATCCACCTGTGTGTAATCAAGTCTCCGTATAAATGCACCTGCTCTGTGATAGTCTCAGAGGTCCGTGTAAAGCGCAGAGAGCATCATGAAGAACAAGGAACACACCAGGCAGGTCCAAGATACTGTTGTGGAGAAGTTTAAAGCCGGATTTGGATACAAAAAGATTTCCCAAGCTTTAAACATCCCAAGGAGCACTGTGCAAGCGATAATATTGAAATGGAAGGAGTATCAGACCACTACAAATCTACGAAGACCCGGCCGTCCCTCTAAACTTTCAGCTCATACAATGAGAAGACAGATCAGAGATGCAGCCAAGAGGCCCATGATCACTCTGGATGAACTGCAGAGATCTACAGCTGAGGTGGGAGACTCTGTCCATAGGACAACAATCAGTCGTATACTGCACAAATCTGGCCTTTATGGAAGAGTGGCAAGAAGAAAGCCATTTCTTAAAGATATCCATAAAAAGTGTCGTTTTAAAGTTTGCCAAAAGCCACCTGGGAGACACACCAAACATGTGGAAGAAGGTGCTGTGGTCAGATGAAACCAAAATCGAACTTTTGGCAACAATGCAAAACGTTATGTTTGGCGTAAAAGCAACACAGCTCATCACCCTGAACCCACCATCCCCACTGTCAAACATGGTGGTGGCAGCATCATGGTTTGGGCCTGCTTTTCTTCAGCAGGGACAGGGAAGATGGTTAAAATTGATGGGAAGATGGATGGAGCCAAATACAGGACCATTCTGGAAGAAAACCTGATGGAGTCTGCAAAAGACCTGAGACTGGGACGGAGATTTGTCTTCCAACAAGACAATGATCCAAAACATAAAGCAAAATCTACAATGGAATGGTTCACAAATAAACATATCCAGGTGTTAGAATGGCCAAGTCAAAGTCCAGACCTGAATCCAATCGAGAATCTGTGGAAAGAACGGAAAAACTGCTGTTCACAAACGCTCTCCATCCAACCTCACTGAGCGCTCGAGCTGTTTTGCAAGGAGGAATGGGCAAAAATGTCAGTCTCTCGATGTGCAAAACTGATATAGACATACCCCAAGCGACTTTACAGCTGTAATCGCAGCAAAAGGTGGCGCTACAAAGTATTAACTTAAGGGGGCTGAATAATTTTGCACGCCCAATATTTCAGTTTTTTATTTGTTTAAAAGGTTTGAAATATCCAATAAATTTCGTTCCACTTCATGATTGTGTCCCACTTGTTGTTGATTCTTCACAAAAAATTACAGTTTTATATCTTTATGTTTGAGGCCTGAAATGTGGCAAAAGGTCGAAAAGTTCAAGGGGGCCGAATACTTTTGCAAGGCACTGTACGTACTGTACGCCAATAATAATTGTGCCCCCCCATGTATTTCATGTGCCCCCCTTAAGACTGAGGTCTAGCAACGGGTCTGGCTAAGGGTAATGATCAATTTCTTACTTAGCATCTGTACTTTACAAAGATAACTCAGTGTGGCCTAAACTGATGTGATTTACCGTGTTGACCCAGAAATAAGACGACCCCCGACTTTATGAGGAGCAAATCCTTTTTTAACCCTTGTGTTGTCTTCACCGTCGTCTATGAACTTGTAATTCCGGATCAAAGTTTTTTTCGGAACTTTTTCCGACTTTTTTGACGCTGTTTTATGCTTTTGCCGCTTTAAAAACATTTTTAACCCTCTTTTAATGCTATTTTTATTTACTTATTTATGTTCAATGAATCTAAGAAAATTACATTATACTTAATTTTTGAGTTTGAAAAAATGCAGATATGATCAATTATTTTGACAAATAGAATAGTTAAGATCAGAGGATGTTGAGTAAATTACAGACTGGTTTATGTCAAAGATTTGGTCAGGATGCTGTTTTGAAACCATTTAAACATTTTCTTTTTCAAAAGCCTTCAAATTAAATAAAACCAAAATTTAATTTTTTGGATCACATGAGTGAACAACCAATTTTTTTCACAGGAAGACTAATTAGGGCCCGAGCACGAAAGTGCAAGGCCCCAACGGTGCCTTGCACTGAAAGTGCGAAGGAACCTATTGTTTTTCGTCAGATTATTATTATTTTTCCGAGTCCTTTGTTGCATTTTTGAGGGGGTTAGTATGCACGAAAACTCACAAAAATTTGCACACATGTCACAACTGGTGAAAATTGCAAAGTTCTGTAGTGATTGGCCTTGGGTGTTGCCAGGGGGCTCCATAGCGCCCCTAACGTGCGCCTTAAATTAGACAAAAGTAATAAGTTAATATACCAACTTTTGAGGGAACATAGATCTCATCTTGAAGTCTATGGTGCTATTTTTTGAAAAAATTACAAAATTCTAATATTTCCGAAATCTTGGTTTTTGTGGGAAAAAAACGATGCACGATGTACTATCTTTGAGTTACTGAGTTACATGCCCTCCTTCCTCAAACATTTACTGAGCACATGCTCAGTAACTCAGACATGTTAGTAATCACGTGTCTAACTCAGAAAATAGACATTCAGTAGTCCATAAGCAGTAGAAAGAAAGCTGTTTCTCTGTTTCTCCACCTTCAGTCAGTTCCAAGGCAGGATTAGCTGGGAGACTTCTTCTAAACCAGGGAGCACATGGAAGTAGTTCTTTTGGAGATTATGGTGAACTTGTGTGTGTTGTAGCAGCGCTTTGCTATTGAGAACGAGGTAGCATGCTAGCGGTAGCATTAGCGTTAGCATGCTACCGCTACGAGCTAACGGTTGTGGTTAGCCAGCTCGTTTCGGATGTTGACGTCACAGTCCGGGCCGATTTTGACCAGCTCACCAGGAGACTGAAGGTAGGACACATTCAGAAACCAGATCTCACTCAGAACACCATGGATGGATTTTTTTCAAAGTGTGTATGTGTGTGGAAGCACCAGAGACACAAAATAACTCCCCAAATCCCAGAAAAAGTGTTTTTTTCATAATATGGGCACTTTAATTAAACGTCAATGGAGATGTTGAATGGTGAAAATCAACTCCGGGGCCAAAGAGGTTCAAAAGGTGGGCGGTCACTATTTTATTTTTTTATAGCTAATCTTTGGTATAAATGAATACCAAATGCTTATGGCTGTTTCTAATATTTTATCCCTTCATTAATTTGCCTTCACGGACTAGTAGCCGAGTTTGCTACACAATCGGTCAATAAAGCAAGAGACAACAAAACAATAGTTTTTCTGAACAGCTGTGCTCGAGCAAACACTAAGTGATGATCCATCAGATGGTTGGGTTGATAATCTTGCCCAAGAAGAGGATTTTCTCCGTGTTTCTTTCAGTGATGATGACCATGAATGGACGATTGAACTTC
Source organism: Perca fluviatilis (assembly GCF_010015445.1). Taxonomy (NCBI): domain Eukaryota; kingdom Metazoa; phylum Chordata; class Actinopteri; order Perciformes; family Percidae; genus Perca; species Perca fluviatilis. The sequence continues at coordinate 41,665,657 of NC_053117.1, read as the reverse complement.
AACACAGGGACAGGGGCTGGGGGGTTAGGGTAAGACTTTCTTCTAGTGTTGATGCCTGTGGCGGCAGCAGCGGTGGCTCCGGCCTCGTCCACGCCGCCTGTTTTGCAAGCCTTGGCAACCACGGTGCGCAAGCCCGAGTAAAAGGGAACGACAGACAAATGGAATATGTGTGAAATAACAAAACATATGCTCTGTTTACTTACTTCTGAGACTGCCAGTCCTTGCTCCTCTGAAATGCCTCTCAAATTTGCACGACCACCAAACATGTCTGTCATTCCCATTTCTGACAGCACATCATTCAGGTTGTAGGAAGTCTTGATGGAGAACTTTGGAATATATACATTATAGCTCCTAAAACATTGGGGGAGAAAGACAAACATGCAGTGAATCTGACTAGGGCAGGAGTTTCATTTGGCTATGAGGGCCTTAAATAATAATGTGCCATTTTTAAATCACTGACAGACTCAGATTATTATTCTAAGTGTCTGACAACATTATGGGATGGATCCATACAGAGATAGACCTTTTAGTTAAAGAGGAAGATCCTTTTAGTTTAACATGACACAGCCCCATTTCATAAAAATCTAACTAAAAGGATTTTAATCTTTAACATGAAGTTCTATCTCTGTAGGGATCCTTTCCTCCTGGGTAAAAAACCTCTGACTTAATTGAGTTGATATGAGGTTAAAACAATAATACATTTTATTTATGGGCACCTTTCTTGATACTCAAGGACACATAAAGAAATAGTAAAAGATTAAAGCAGATGCACAATAATGACCACACAATTACAAAGCAAAGAACAACTACAGACAAATACTATTAAATTAAACTCTGTTTCCTTTTCTTTCCAAATGAGACATGATCCCCGGTCTCCTAAGTGAAAGTCCTGTGTTTGTTTTGCTGCGTTCATGCCACCTCGGAATAACAGGCACCACCCCCCATGGTTACGTTGTTTTTTCCGACTGGCAGTGTTCACATGGTCGGGATGCGTGTTCTTCTTCTTCTGTTATATTGGCGTTTGGCTTAACAACTTTTTGCATGAGTGCCACCAACGGTTGGCCGTAGCCTAGAGCATCAGGTGTGTGAAAACATGGAGGCCACAATAACAGAAGATTTTCTGCTGTTTTCTTATCCGAGCATCCAAACAGCACATCGCCAGGTATTATTTGTGTTATCTGCAGGACAACGAACGGGAAAAGACACGGATAATGTGTTGTTTTTTTATACATGGGCCTATTTATGAATAATTTTAAACATGTTATGTCTGTGCATGTTTCTTGGCAGAGGCATTTGTCCACAATAAACAGTTTATTAGGGACTGAGCCCGAAATAAAGTGCGAAGGAACCTATTGTTTTTCGTCAGATTATTATTATTTTTCCGAGTCCTTTGTTGCATTTTTGAGGGGGTTAGTATGCACGAAAACTCACAAAAATTTGCACACATGTCAAAACTGGTGAAAATTGCAAAGTTCTGTAGTGATTGGGCTTGGGCGTTGCCAGGGGGCTCCATAGCGCCCCCTAACGTGCGCCTTAAATTAGACAAAAGTAATAAGTTAATATACCAACTTTTGAGGGAACATAGATCTCATCTTGAAGTCTATGGTGCTATTTTTTGAAAAAATTACAAAATTCTAATATTTCCGAAATCTTGGTTTTTGTGAAAAAATCTTCATTTTACGAACACTTGTTTGAGGACTTTAGGATGCACAAAAACTCTCAAACTTTTGCAGCCATGTGCAGAATATTACACTCTTTCATCTGAATTCACATTTAGGCTTGGGAGTGGTAAGGTTGCTCTATAGTGTGCCCTAATTGGTTTTAGCCCTTGGGCACATTTTTGATAATCTCAATATATACGAAAACTCACAAATATTGGCGCCCACATAAACACCTGGGAGCTTTGCGAGACTCTACAGCGATTTGGCTCATACCTGTAAACGGGCTCCATAGCGCCCCCTAAGGCGTGGAAGGCCTCAACTTGGACATAGTTGCTCCAATCTTCACCAGCTTTAATACACATATTGCTCTAATCATTGCGGACATATTTCCCATTTACATTCATTAGCTCCGCCCAACCGGAAGGCGGCCATATTTAATTATGCATTTTTCAGGTGTTTTACAATCTTTCGAACTCGTCCTAGGCCGTGATTTCAATCTTCTTCAATCTTTGCAGGTAGTATCTGTTGACCGTCATGACGAAAAGTTATTCAGAGAATTTTGATAGTTGAAAAAATGCGCAAGTTATAGCAACTTCCTGTCTAAACAGGAAGTTGCGTTATCTTAGCAACAGTTATTCCGATTGGCCCGAAACTTGACAAGGTTGTTCCTCATACCCGGTTTAGCATCTGTGCCGAACTTGGTGTAAATCGGCCATTAGATGGGTTGTAATTGTTTTTAATTAATCAGCAAAATATTGATATATGGGAAACCTACTCTGTCTAACTACTCCTGGGCCATGAGTCCGATCGGCACGAAAACTTGCATATAGACTCGGAGGACGCTCGTGACAAAAATGTATCAAAAGACCAACTTTGTGTAGGTGGGTGTGGAAAGAGGAACGGTTGTATTTTGCCAACGGCTATTCCAATGGACACAAAACTTAGAAGAGTTGTTCCTCATGTTCCAGTGAGGCTGTGTGCTAAATATGGCGTTGATTGGCCTTTAGATGGCGCTGTTTTCATTTTTTAAATTAATTAGGAAATTTGCTTTGAGCGAAACCTATTTTTTTTAACTCCTCCTAGAGCGTGAGTCCCATTTGCACAAAAATGTGCAAGTAGACTGTGGACCATCATGACAAAAAGTTATCAAAAGAATTTTGATAACTAACACAATGTGCAAGTTACAGAGGATCAACTTCCTGTAGGGGGCTGTCGAAACAGGAAGTGGCGTATCATACCAAGATTCATTCTGATTGCCATCAAACATGACACAGATGTTCCGCATAGGGGCTTGAGCATCCATGCCAAATTTAGAGTGAATCGGCCATTAGATGGTGCTGTTAGAATTTTTTTTATTAAATAGCCACATCGTGATATAGGCCTATGGGAAACCTACTTTGTCTAACTACACCTGGGCCGTTAGTCCGATCTGGACGAAAGCTTGCATTTAGACTTGGAGGACCCTCATGACAAACAGCTATCAAAAGATTTTTGATAGCTAAAACAATGCGCAAGTTATGGAGGACCAAGTTCCTGTAGGTGGGTGTTGAAACAGGAACGGTTGTATTTTGGCAAAAGTTTTTCCGATTTACATGAAACTTAGAATGTGTGGTCTACATGTGATGTTGCGTCTGCCAGTTCCCCCCAATGACAAGGGCCCGTCATCGCTGCTTGCAGCTTTAATTATCATTGAAATATTTTCAGTGAACCAAAGTCGCCTCCTTCAAACGTCAGTTGTCAACAACGCGTCACCAGCTGGGAAACTCGGTTATCAACATGCAGCCCGAGTTTCCCACCTCTGATTCCCACAGGACATTAGGTGAATGGTGACGTTTTCAGTTGGAAAAATGTTTTTCCGATGTCTATGAACGCACGGTTAGTCATACCCCTCCCCCAACCTGCCTTCTTACCAGGACACTTCCTCACCTTTCTTCCTGCTATGCTCCCATCAGAACTACTACGGCCACTAGAGGGTGCTGCCACTACAAACCTAAAAACAGGTCAGAACGATGCACTTATGGGGGCATTTTATGGGGGAGGACAGTCTCTATCCAACAGGACAAAGCTGTGTACCTTATTCAGTATCAAACCTTCCACATATTAGAAGCATAAATTAAGATTTTCCCAACCTGGGTGTCATCATAGCCTTCAACCATTTGGTGACGTGGTTCGGGGAAATGCCGTTCTCCAGTGTTGCCATGGCGTCAGGCAACATCAGCAGCATGGAGTAGGAGCTGTTGAAGGGGAGCTGAAGGACCGTCGTGTTCAGCTCATGGTCGTGATGTGTGTGGAAACGATCCTCCAGATTCATCATGTCGACTGGAATCTGGACGATGACAATTTAAATAATTTATATATCTTTCGTAAATGATTCCCAATGGATTCCCAATGGACACCCTGCTCTAGGTTTGTGCTTAACCTTGAATTTTTACGAAGTCTGGCTCCGCCCATGTTAATTACTGGGATTCAAATAATTTTTTCATAATTAAGAGTAAAACTGTGAACCTTGGTGTTCTCGTCCAGGTTGAAGTCGTCCTGCTCAGTGAGCTCAGGGTCAAACTGTGTCGCCCACTTTCCTGTTAGACAATGAGCAGAAATAAAACAAAACTGATGGTTTAATAAGTTCAATTTAAACTCAAAATATGTAAACAGATCTTACATTATTATTTTAGATTATTACAGACTGACTAGATCTCATCCCACAGGACCTTCTTACCTTTGTAGTAGATGTAGCTGATGAGATACATGAGTGTGTTTGGATCCAGGTTTTCCACCAGCTGGTCAATCTTCCCGTTGGTCTTCTCCTCCACATACTTATTGATGGTATCAGCACTTTCTGTGGTTTGGTTAAAGTCCACATTGAACCCATCTGTGAAGTACGACTGCTTCAGGGTCTGCAGGAACTCTGGCTTCGGCTTGAAGTCGTCGTCCACGAACACAGCGGTCCCTTCGCTGGCGTCCTCCTGAGATGTGTTGTTGGCCCTCTGGAGGAACGTCTGGAAGGCCTGGTCCACATCTGTCTGCGTCAGGAGGGAGCTGTTGAAGCCCAGACCACTGAAAAGCTGAAGGTGAGTCTCCCCCTGCGCTCCCACGGACAACGCAGCCAAGGCGGCCGACACACTAGCCGGGGAGAAGAAGGTATTCTTTCCCTGTGAGTCAGCATGAGCTGCTAACTGCCTGTAGAGTCGGAAGGAAAACTCTTTGTTTGCTTCGTTCACCAGGGAGACGCGTGGCTGCCGTCTACCGCCACGTGGTCTTGGACGGCCTTGTCATCATCGTGACCCAAATGGTGATGGCCTCTGCCCACGCAGATCACCGCTGATAGGACCCAGAGACCCACGACTGCACGCATCATCATTGTGAACTAAGACAAAAGTTCAAAAGTTCATCGTCATTGTTTGTTTTAATGAGTAAACTGATTTTGTACCGGAGGTATTGTCTCAAGGTTTAGTATAATGTGAATCTGATGAGTATGTGGGTTGTTTAGTTACTCTCAAAGAAATATGATTAAAGGGTGATATTTTTCTGGCTGTGTCTAAGTGACTGATTTGAACAAAAATAATGGTCCAGTATTGAACGAGAATGCTGTAACCAGCAGTTGTGAACCAGGCTGTAATGTAAACAAAACTCAAAACCAAACCTTTTCTGGATGTGAGGATTGAGAGAGATCACCAGAACTGAATCTTCAGCTCTCTTTAAAGGAGAAAGAGTCAATCAAGCAAATGTGAACCAGGTGTAGACTAACACACCTCTGCCTGCATCCTACCCAGCTCACAAGAGCCACCCACAAAGTGGGAGGAGTCATCACAATTGTTAAACTAATGAATATCTATCTATAAATTACAGGAACGTCTGTCTGTGTGTCTGTGTGTCTGTTATTGGAATATCTCTCGAACCGTTAGTCGGATGGATTTCAAACTTGACAGGTGACTTGCTATGGGCACGAATAAGTGCAGTTTGACGTTGTTTGGATTAGAAATGCAAAAGATATCGTTAAATATATATCGGTAAAAGAAGCACACATTGGCTTTTGCCGTTCTAGCCGCTGGCCACTCCCCCTCTCACACTACACACTGACTGAGCACAGCGCAGGACCAGAGACGGAGAGGGTCGAAGAAAGCAGCGGAGCTTTGGCAGCTAAAATATGAAATACAGCTCAGACCCACAAACAATTGCAAAGTAGCACTACTTTGGACTGACTTTGACTTTGAATAAACAAACAACAATTCCTGAATTTCAGGATGTTTAAGAATCCCACTCATGCACAGAACAACCAGCTACAGACATCAAGTGGCAGACAGAGCGAGATGCCACTTATAGGCAGGCTACCAGACATTGTTTTTGAGTCACAATCGTTGCAAATATCACATGATGATTCATCACTCCACAAAATGCTTTGTCTTCTGTATCATGAAGTTATTCAATAGGCTATCTATTAGGCTACAGGAACGTCTATATGTCAGTGTGTTTGTTATTCGCATATTTCTCGAACCAATCAAACTTGACAGGTTTCTTGCTAAGGGCACGAGTGTGCAGTGCCAAGTTTGACGTTGTTTGGATAAGAAATGAGAAATCTATGATTGAAAGAACCATAAATAGCTTCTTGTCACTCTAATTACCCTCCCCCCTCTTAAAGTAGTAGCTACCTGTTACGGTCAACCTCCCCCTGAATCTTTGCCCATTAAGGCTCCGACACACTAACCCGACAGCCGACCGTCAGACAGACTGCCTCCCCGACTTGGTCAAAAAAGTGCCTCAGAACACACCGAAGCGATGCCGACTTGAGCGTATGTTCTGTGTGTGCGAGACGTAATACGTCTCCATAACAGCAGGCAGCCCTAATCTGTATTGTCGCCCAAAAAATGAAAACCGGCAGCTGATTGGACGAACACGTCACGTGGGTCTGGCTTCTCCTCGACCATAATGTTCAGAATACGATCTCATATTTTACTAAAATAGTTCACGAAAAGTGTTTCTGAAAACATTTTAAGAGAGAAATAGGCCATGCAGTTGCTGAATCTGTCTTCATTTCAGATCAACAAAGGTCAGTTTAACAGATTTTCGTCAGATTTTTAGAGGCGTACGTCAGGCTAATCCCGCTCGTCATTTCCGGGTTAACACTCCACCAATCAGATTGGATTACTGTTCTTTTAACTTCACATATCCTCACTATACACCATACCACTTCATTTACTGTCTACACTGCACTATATGTCATATACAGTGCTGTATATACTGCACTACCTGTCTATACTATTCACATTGCACTTTTCTGCATTTTTGCACTTCTGGTTAGACGCTAATTGCCTTTCATTGTCTCTATAATTGTACTCTGCACAATGACAACAACGTTGAAATTAATGTAAATCTAATCTCCTGCTACCTATACACAGATACCCAAATACATGTCACCTAATATCACCACTATAAATTGTTATGCAACCATGTAGTTTAATTTCCCATATTTAATGTATGTTATGTCACTATCAGTATTTGCTTTCTACCATGCACAAATAAAACTGTCACTGAATGTTTGCTGTGTAATTGTAACAATGAGCACTCAAACACACCAAACCAACAATTAATACTAGTAACAAATAATACTAAAAAACATCAATACATTGATTGAACTTCCAAAAGGAGAATGAGTAAATCTAGTCATCTCTAAGGGATTTACAGTTCCAGTGTGCACAGTTACATCTTAAACTCAATGTGTTAAACTGTATTTAACTGTTGGCATAGTATTCAAACTTGTATGTGAAACACATGAAAACAATCCATCTTTCTAACAGCTTACCTTCTCCTTGTTGAAGCGCAGACAGAGAAGCACTGACGGGACAAAGAGAGATGCTCATTTTTATAAGAATAAATCAGAGAAACTGCACTTTGGCTTTGTTTATTCTCTGTCTCAAAGTCTTATTTGCTCGGCCCTTGCATTTGTTCTGTGTAATCATGTTTCACCATAACTCACATCAAACTGAGGCTGCAGCAGATAAACACACAAGCCATGAACCGTTTGACCAATTTAACCCTACAGGACAAATGTTCAGCGTCAGCTTTCCTGTATTTGAAGCAGGCACGGCGTTATGGGTAGGCCTGACCGGCCTAGGCCCACCCACTTTTCAACAGGCCCACCCAAAACCTTTCTTAAAAAAAACAAAAAACTTTTAATATTATAATTTGGTGAAGAATTATTAAAAATCGGCAAATAATCTCAAAATTTGTTCTAAAATATTCTAAATGTTTAGTTTTCAAAAACAATTTTAAAAAACTGGCCATGTCTATTTTTATGTTTCTGCGCAAGTTCAGCAGACAGTGAGGTTCGGGATTGGATGTAGCTTGTCGGTATGCTAGGCTAGCTCCCAGTGATCTGAGAGTGTGAAAATAATTTCCAGTAAAGGACAATGTTGCAACAGTCGTTGTTTAGGTACCTTAAACGTGCACGAACGGTCTCAGAGTCATCGCTGCAACCAGGAGATGAAGCAGAGCTGAGATCCACAACACCTAGCACATCTTTGTCCCTGCCACCCCAGGATGCTAGCGCGGCTAGCGCGACTAGCGCCGGTGCTAGTGCCTCTGTCTCTGACTCACGAGTGGATGATATAGCCCTGTGGATCATGTCTTCCGTGGATGAGCCCGCAACTCAACCATGCTAAAATATCTGGTCACTACTTCTGCTTTAGCGAGTTTAGTTTTTTTTGTTTTTTGGGGGGGGGGGGGGGAAAGGAGTGGTGTGTGTGTGGGGGTGTGTGTGTGTTGTTTTTTTTTTTTTTTTTTGTGTTTTTTTTTTAAAAAAAATAATTATAAAAAATGCGAAAGGGGGGGGGGGGATTCTATTTCTATAACAGCTTGTTACTGTTGTCAAGTTGTTTTTCCCTCATGGTTTTCTCTTGTTATGGCCAATGATGCTTTAGGGCTTGTTAATGTGATTTATTCATTTTTATAAAACATGTTTATAACATGAATCATCACACTAAAGTAACAGTTTGTCTCAGTAGGAAATAACTTGTCTTGTTTTACATGACAGATGACGTTGTCAATGAACAAGTTCTGTGGCCGAGCATTGATTGAAACTTTCGGGCAGTGTTGTTGATCTGTATTGTTGAAAACTTAAAACAATTAAATAGAATTGTGAAATATTCGGCCTCATGTTATATAAGCTGAACTAAACTATGTTTTGGTTAAATATTAGATTCCTGACCACTTTCACCTGCCCTCCTCCCTCTCATTGGGAATGAATTACGAGGTGCGACAGTAAGGAGGGGATGGAGATAACTTTGCTTCACTTATACAGTCTATGCATCAACCCACCTGAGGAATCAGCAGACCGGGAGGCCAACATTGGGCGTTAACATACAGGACTTTCAAGCAAGAGTGCAGAGTTCACTCCCCGGGGAAAACTAAAGTCTTTCACCCAGGAAATGTGTGTAAACTTTGGTCATTTTGTGGACTAAATTTAACTGTAATCCTTTATTAATCTAGGTTATTATTATGTTAGTTGCTACAACAAACTCTTAATGCTATGCCTCCTGACACGGTGACAGTGAGACCCAGATTAGCTCACGATACATCCAAGGTAGGCTAAGTTACCATGTGCAACACTTGAAATGCAACGATTCATCTGTAACTTATTCTCTTATTGTAAATGAATGATTTTATGTCTGAGCAAAACATTCATCATGACTATATGACCTCCCCGTAACGCTAACTCTACGACAGCAACCTTTACGACAGCAAGTGTGGTAAAAACACTACTGCTTTTGTCCAAAGGGACCGCTGAAATCAACACAAACTGAAAGTTACATATATTTAGTCCTCATAAATCCACCGGAGTTTAGAACGGCAATACAAAGGAACAGGAAAGTTACATACACCCAGTCGAAAATGAGTAACAGCACCTCAACAATCCCAGAAATGAAACATCGTGGATATAGACTACACTGACACACACCGGGCAAAGAGCAGTCTAATCTAAATTGGTTATGTTGGTTTCTACAACAATCTCTTAATGCTTTGGCTCTGGACCAATGACAGTGATAGCCGGTTTATCTCATGAGACATCCAAAGTAGGCTAAGTTACAGTATGCAAATAAAACAAAACTTTTTTTTTATAACTTTCTGATTTAACTACATTCCACTATTACACAAGTTGCATACTGTGTACAAAATGCAGCTTTAACTTAACTTAAACTTGTCACTTGTTTGCTATACAAGACATCTTGATGACAGCCATGCTCCCTCCTCAACCTTTAGCCAACTTGCCATCAAGAGCCAGGCAGCCTTTTTGACTCAGTGAGTACACTATTCTGTATTAACTGGTTCCAGAAATACCTGGAGAATAACAGAAACAGGCCTTCTTCTGCCGGTTACTGTCCTGACATTTTTTACAGTACACACACCATTGTTGCACAGGATGTTCAGCAGGGTTTCCTATCTCTTACGGTATTAAAAATTAAGCGATAGGAGTAACGTTTTTTGAGCTAGAAGCAGGAGTTTTAAAGGCGCTCCAGAGCCTCATCTCTACGAAAATAACTCTGAGATGGGAGAAGTCATGGCAACCTTTAACTAAAGTTGGTAACACAGAGCTAATTAATAACTTTTACTATTTTACCTACTTCTTACACATTTAAGCAATTTCCAGTTTAGAGTCAGCTTTTTATAAAAACATAATGCCCATCTTTCAAACATTATTTGTATTATTTAACTTCTCAATGACATTCATACAAAATGAACCCATTCTCACTTTTTCAATTATTCCCACTACTTCAACTACTTCTTACACATTCAAGCCAGCAATCCAGTGTAGTGTCAGCCTTTGAACATACTGTACAGCATTCACACTCTAGTTTTATTGTGTCCTGTCAACTTTACAAATCCAATTAATTTTCTCTATAAGGATTTTGATTATTAGCCACAATGTCTAAACCATCCAAAGTAGACTGACCACGAGCTTTGAGGTTGTGAAACAAAGTTTCTGCTCCTGTAGAAGACACAAGTCCATATGAAATCAACTGTTTCCAGTTTCCAAAATGTGAGGATTTTTCTGCATTAAGTACTTTTACTTTATACTTTAAGTACATTTTCCTGATGATACTTACAGACTTTTACTGAAGTGACATTGTCAATGCAGGACTTGTACTTTTACAGTGTGGAAGTAGTACTTTTACTTAAGTAAAGGATTTTAATACCCAGAACCAGAGCGGTTTAAAAAGACCTCTATTGTATTTTTAAAATCTGATCTGTTATGAATGAATACCAAATGCTTATGGAAGTTGATCATATTTTATCACCACATTATTTTACCTTCAAAGATTATTATATAAAAACTGCAAGAGACAACAAAACAAACGTTTTTCTGACTCCTTTATATGAGATGCAACAGCTGTGCTCGAGCAAACACAAGTGATGATCCATCAGATGGTTGGGTTGATAATCTTGCCCAAGAAGAGGATCTTCTCCGTGTTACGTTCAGTGATGATGACCATGAATGGACGATTGAACTTCAACACATCGCCCGGGAGGTCAGACGTCCGTCCGATGAGGATGGCTGTGGAAGCTGCAGCTTCGGCTCCGGTCTCGTCCACATCCAGTGTAGCTTTGTGCACAAGCTGTGGTGCAACGCAGAGTAAGTGAGACGACAGACGAATGGAATATGTGTGAAATAACATAAAACATATGCTCTGTTTACTTACTTTTGAGACTGTCAGTCCAAACCAGTCTTCCTCATAAATGCCTCCCAAATCTGCATGACCATCAAACATGTCTGTCATTCCCATTTCTGTCAGCACATCGTTCAGTTTGTAGGAAGTCCTGATGGAGAACTTTGGAATATATACATCATGTCTCCTAAAACATTGGGGGGTGGGGGGGAGACAAAAATTCAGTGAATCTTACTAAGGCAGTAGTTTCATTTGGATAGCAGGACCTTAAACAATGACATGCTGTTTTTTATCAATTTTTTACACTCAAAACTGGGGTTCCCCAGGGATCAGTCCTGGTTCCCTTCCTCTTTTCTCTGTACACCAACTCTCTCGGGTCTGTCATTCAGTCGCATGGCTTTTCTTATCACAGCTACGCAGATGACACCCAACTAATTCTCTCCTTTCCTGAGTCTGAAACTCAAGTAGCAGCACGTATCTCGGCCTGTCTGACATCTCTTCTTGGATGTCCGCACACCATCTGAAACTCAACCTCGACAAGACTGAGCTCCTTTTCCTCCCATGGAAGGGCTATCCTACCCAAGACCTGACTATAACAATAGACAACTCTGTGGTAGTCCCCACCCAGACTACTAGAAACCTGGATGTGACACTTGACGACCAACTCTCCTTCACGGCTAACATTGCTGCAACCACCCGATCGTGTAGATATATGCTGAACAACATCAGAAGAATATGTCTCCTTCTAACGCAGAAGGCGGCTCAGGTTCTGGTTCAGGCTCTAGTCATCTCACGTCTAGACTACTGCAACTCCCTCCTGATTGGCCTGCCTGCATGTGCCATCCGACCCCTGCAGCTCATTCAGAACGCAGCAGCTCGGCTTGTCTTCAACCTCCCCAAGTTCTCTCACACTACACCGCTCCTCCGCACTCTTCACTGGCTACCAATTGCGGCCCACATCCGCTTCAAGACACTGGTACTTAAATACAGGGCCATGAACGGATCAGCCCCAGCTTATATCCAGGACATGGTTAAACCATATACCCCAACCCGCCCACTTCGCTCTGCATCAGCCAAACTGCTTGCGGCCCCCTCACAGCGAGGGAGAACTAATCACTCAACAAAATTCCGACTGTTCACTGTCCTGGCTCCCAAATGGTGGAACGAGCTCCCCATTGACATCAGGATGGCTGGAAGCCTACACATCTCCCACCGAAAGCTAAAAACACATCTCTTCAGGCTACACCTCGGATAACAAAAAAAACAAAAAAAAGATTATTTACAGTCTGGTGTGTTTGGTGATGGTGATTTCGGGGCTTTTTCATGTTAAACAAAAAGGATCTTACTCTTTAACAAAAAGTTGTCTCTGTAGGAATCAATTTCCCTTTTGGGTAAAAAAAACCCAACTTAATTAAGTTGATATAAAGTTAAAACAATAATAATACATTTTATTTATAGGCACCTTTCTTGATACTCAAGGACACATAAACAAATAGTAAAAGATTAAAGCAGATGCACAACAAAGACCATGTTGTGTGGAGACAGAACGGACCCAAATGGAAGGCTCAGCAAAACACAGATTTATTGGGAAAACAGAAACAAGGAAGGAGTGGGGAGGCGAACGCCAAGGGTAGGAGTGAGGGCTTTCTGGGACTGAAGTAGGATGGCGAGGGAGCTAGTGGGGAACAGGATGGCAAGGGAGCTTGTGGGAAATAGGATGGTGAAGGAAGCCGAAGAGGAGGAACTGGAGTCCGGGGAGTCAAGGGAGGAATGTCTGGACAAAGGAACGGAGGCAGGGAGCCATGAGGAGGGGACCGAATGGTGAAGCCAGCTGACTGGAGGTAACTGAGGGTGTGGAGGAGATGACAAGGTGGCTGAAGCAACTACCAAGCGAAGATGATGAGTGGATCCGGGGTTCATATACTGGGCTTGATTGTAGATGGCTGGCAGGCGTGCACGGTTGGAGAAATGATGGGGGAATGACGAGCAGGTGTGTGTAGTCAGCTGGCAGGAGCAGGTGGGAGGAGGGGAAAACACAGGCGACACAGAGAGAGGCAGGGCCAACGGAGGAAACTGACAGTGGAAATCAAATAGAACTAGGAAACCAGAAAACAAAAAAAGAAAGACTCACAGCCAGCCGACCCCAACCATCACAGACCACACAATAACAAACTGGTCTCCTTACCAGGACATTTGGCGCTCTTATACTTCCTCACCTTACTTCCTGCTTTGCTCCCGTCAGAACTACTATGGCCACTAGAGGGCGCTGCCACTACAAACCTAAATATAGGTCAGAATGATGCTGGAACAAACCACTTATGGGGGCATTTTTTGGGGGAGGGCAGTTTCTATCGGACAGGACCAAGCTGGGTACTTTAGTCAGTGTCAAACCTTCCACATATTAGAAGCATAAATTAAGATTCTTCCCACCTGGGTCTCATCATAGCCTTCAACCATTTGGTGACGTGGTTCGGGGAGATGGCATTCTCCAGTGTTGCCATGACGTCAGGCAACATTAGCAGCATGGAGTAGGAGCTGTTGAAGGGGAGCTGAAGGACCGTTGTGTTCAGCTCACGGTCGTGATAGGTGTGGAGACGATCCTCCAGATTCATCATGTCAACTGAAACCTGGACGATGACAATTTAAACATGAAGACACACAGAATGAACGAAGATGGTTAATTGGACTGGGACTCAAATCCATTCAGCCCTTTTTCTCGTAACAAAACTGCAAAAAGGTTGAAAAAAGCAGAAGACGTCAATAACTAATTAGGGTGTTACAACTTTCAGGTTTTCCCAAATTGTATTAACGACATGAAAAATACTTTATATATACAGTATTTCATATATGAAGAATTCCCAATGGCTTAGGTTTGGGCTGAACACCGAATGTTTACGATGTCTGGCTACGCCCCTGTCTTTTTACTTGAATCTTGATCGCTAGATGTATCCGAGTACTGTCGATAGGGGAAAAAATGACCAAAATCGGTGCTAGCAAACACTGCAGCTAATGGCCAGAGCTCCCAGTTAGGTAAAATGCCAGTTGTGGTGGCATGTTCTAAAGAGTGCCTTTGTGCCTCTTAACATATACAAAATGCAATAGAAATGTCTGTGCAACATGAACAGGCCCTTACGTGACAACAAGATGCGTTTTCAACTCAGACATTGTGAAGAAACCGTTTAAATTCAAAGTTTGTACGGTCACCTACCTCTTTCGTGTCGCTTAACCGAAAGCCCAGAAGAGTCGATCATGGAGGTCATGCCTTCGTGATGAAAACTTGAAGTTTATTTCCCACTCAAAAATAGGTAATTGAGCACTGTAGTGGTTATGACCATATCAGTTATCATATCAAGGATTTAGGATGACTTTAAGAACAACTCTGACCGTCGACGCATGTGGCAAGGCATCCAGGCCATCACAGATTACAACACCACCAACTCCACCCCCCCGTCACCAACACCTCCTTGCCTGATGAGCAGAACCACTTCTATGGCTGCTTTGATAGGGACAACAAGGAGGTGGCCATCAAGGCTGTGGTCTCTGCAGATCACCAGCCCCTCTCACTCTCCACCATGGATGTGTGTGTGGCACTGAGCAGGACTAACGCACGTAAGGCCGCTGGTCCTGATGGTATTGCGTATGCGTACTCAGGGCTTGTGCTGTGCAGTTGAGGTTAACTGACTTATTTTATCTGTCACTAGCCAAGGCAGCTGTCCCTGCATGCTTTAAAACCATCTCCATCATGTCGGTGCCAAAACACTCCACTGCAACAAACCTTAATGACTTCTGTCCAGTTGCACTCACCCCCATCATTATGAAGTGCTTGGAGAGGCTGGTCCTGGCCCATCTCAAGACCTACTTACCACCCTCAATGGACCACTTCTAATTCACCTAGAGTCAGAACAGGAGCACAGAGGATGCCATCTCTATGGCGCTTCATTCTGCCCTGTCCCACCTTGACAATAGCAACACCTATGTGAGAATGCTGTTCGTTGACTTTAATTCAATTCATTCAACACCATCATCCCCTCCAAACTGATCACCAAACATAGTGAACTGGGTATCAATACCTCCTAACCAACAGACCTCAGTCTGTTAGGTTAGATAATCACACCTCCTCAACCATCACCCTGAACACCGGCGTACCACAGGGATGTGTGCTGAGCCCTCTCCTTTATTCCCTCTTCACCTACAACTGCACACCTGTACATGGCTCTAACACCACTGTAAAGTTTGCAGACGACAGTAAGGACGGCCTACAAGGAGGAGGTCCAGCACCTATCATCATGGTGCACTGACATCAACCTGGCTCTCAACACCAAGAAGACCAAAAAGCTAATTGTGGACTTCAGGAAGTCTAACGCTAGCACACACACCCCCATTCTCATTAATGGGACTGAGGTGGAGCATGTCACCAGCTTCAAGTTTCTGGGTGTCCACATCTCTGAGGACCTCTCCTGGACCCTCAACACCTCTACCCTGATCAAGAAGGCTCACCAGCGTCTCTTCTTTCTGATTAGACTCAAGAAGGTCCACCTGTCTCCTCAGATCCTGGTGAACTTCTATCGCTGCACCATCAAGAGCATCCTCACTAACTGTGTCACAATTTGGTATGGCAACTGCTCTGCCCATGACTGGAAAGCATTGCAGAGGGTGGTGAAAACTGCCCAACGTATCATCGGCTCCTCACTCCCCTCCATCGAGGCCATCCAGAGCAAGCAATGCTTGCTTAAGGTGCGCAGCATCATCAAAGACGGTTCTCACCCCCAACCACAGACTGTTCTCACCCCGACCACAGTTTGTTCTCACCCCAACCACAGACTGTTCTCCCCACTCCCCTCTGGGAGGCGTTACCGATCTCTCTGCACCCGTACCAGCAGGTTCAAAGGAAGCCTCTTTCCTGCGGTTGTCACCCTACTGAACTCTGCATCCCGGTGACAACCAACCAACTAAGCCCCCAACCCCCCTATCCCACCCATAGTGTTCTATTTATTTACAAATGTACATACTGTAACTACACTTAAACATAGCCATATTCTACTGCTCTTCATACTATTCATCCTGCACACACACTTATTCTCACTCCTCTTATAATGTTAGTTTCTGCACTACAATTGTACTGTTACCACACTGCACATAGCTGTACATACTGTACATATCTGTCTATATGGTTCATACTGAATAACCATATTTATTCTGTTTTTCTTATAATAATACACTGCATATATCTATATTATTTTTACTCCTATTCTAATGTTACTGCTGCTACTTTGCACATATCTGAACATGTTCATACATTATTCATATTACCCATATTTATTCTGCTCTTATAAGGTAACTGCTAATACACTGCACATATTTATATTTAATTTATATTACTCTAAACCACCTTGTGTTGCCTAACTGTACACTACTGTCTACACTGCACTATATTTCTTGTCCTGTCTATACTTGAATATCACATTGCACTTTTATGCTCTTTTTGCACTTCTGGTTGGACGCAAAAATGTTGTTGTCTTTGTACTTGTACTCCGCACAATGACAATGAAGTTGAATCTAATCTAATCAGTGACTATGTAACTACATGGAAACTGTCCAAATGATGCCTGTGGCTTGCACAGTATTAGCGTTACTGAAGGCTAGTTGTAGTCACGCTGACGTCCCGTGGGAATTCAGTTGTTGCAGAAAATGGTAAACAAACAGACATGAACCATTTCTTTTCCACAGTAGATCAACACATGTTATTCTTACTCCAAGCTTCTTCCCTTGTGAACACCTCCGATATTCACTCTTCACACACTACGCTACTGTTTACTATTTCCTGCAACAACTGAATTCCCACGGGACTTCAGCGTGAGACTAGAGCCAGCCTTCAGTAACGCTATTACTGTGCAAGCCACAGGCATCATTTGGACCGTTTCCATGTAGTTACATAGTCAATGATGTGGTCATAACCACTACAGTGCTCAATTACCTATTTTTAAAGGGGAAAAAAACTTCAAGTTTTCGTTGCGAAGGCATGACCTCCGTGATCAACTCTTCTGGGCTTTCGGTGAAGTGGCCGATGGAAAAAGAGTTAGGTGACCGTACAAAGTTTGAATGTTAACGGTTTCTTCACAATGTCTGAGTTGAAAACGCATCTTGTTGTCACACAAGGGCCCTGTTCATGTTGCACAGAAATTTCTATTGCATTTTGTGTCTGCTAAGAGGCACAAAGGCACTTTTTAGAACATACCCCCACAACTGGCATTCTAGCTAACTAGGAGCTCTGGCAATTAGCTGCAGCAACTCCAGTTTGCTAGCTTTGCTAGTTGTTTTTTTTCCTATCAACAGTACTCTGATACATGTAGCGATCAAGATTCAGGTACAAATCGGTCGGATTTCTCCTTTAATTACTGGGACTCAAATAATTTTTTTCTGAATTAAAAATGAAACTCTGAACCTTGGTGTTCTCGTCCACGTTGAAGTCGTCCTGCTTGGTGAGCTTTGGGTCAAACTGAGTCGCCCACTTTCCTGTTACACAATGAGCAGAAATAATACACAACCTTTGGTTTGATACGTTCAATTTAACCTCAAATTATGTAAACAGATCTTACATTATTACATTAGATTAATACAGACTGACTAGCTCTCATCCCACAGGACCTTCTTACCTTTGTAGTAGATGTAGCTGATGAGGCACATGAATGTGTTTGCATCCAGGTCTTCCACCAGCTGGTCAATCTTCCCGTTGGTCTTCTCCTCCACGTACTTATTGATGGTATCAGCACTTTTTGTGGATTGGCTGAAGTCCACATTGAACCCATCTGCGAGGTACGACTGCTTCAGGGTCTGCAGGAATTCCGGCTTCAGCTTGAAGATTTTGTCCACGAACACGGCGGTGCCTTCGCTGGCGTCCTCCTGAGATGTGTTGTTGGCCCTCTGGAGGAACGTCTGGAAGGCCTGGTCCACATCTGTCTGAGTCAGGAGGGAGCTGTTGAAGCCCAGACCACTGAAAAGCTGACGGTGGGTCTCCCCCTGCGCTCCTACGGACAACGCAGCCAAGGCAGTCGACACACTAGCCGGGGAGAAGAAGATATTCTTTCCCTGTGAGTCAGCATGAGCTGCTAACTGCCTGTAGAGTCGGAAGGAAAACTCTTTGTTTGCTTCGTTCACCAGGGAGACGCTGTTGGCGCTGCCGTCCACTACAGTGTCTTGGACGGCCTTGTCATCATCGTGACCCAAATGGTGATGGCCTCTGCCCACGCAGATCACCGCTGATAGGACCCAGAGACCCACGACTGCACGCATCATCATTGTGAACTAAGACAAAAGTTCAAAAGTTCAGCTTCATTGTTTGTTTTAATGAGTAAACTGATTTTGTACTGGAGGTATTTTCTGAAGGTTTAGTATAAAGTGAATCTGATGAGTATGTGGGCTGTTTAGTTACTCTCAAAGAAATATGATTAAAGGGTGATATTTTTCAGGCTGTGTCTAAGTGACTGATTTGAACAAAAATACTGGTCCAGTATTGAACGAGAATGCTGTAACCAGCAGCTGTGAACCAGGCTGTAATGTAAACAAAACTCCAAAACAAACATTTTCTGGATGTGAGGATTGAGAGAGAGAGAGATCGCCAGAACTGAATCTCCAGTCCTCTTTGAAGGACAAAGAGTCAATCAAGCAAATGTGAACCAGGTGTAGAATATCACACTTCTGCCTGCCTCCTACCCAGCTCACATGAGCCACCCACAAAGTGGGAGGGGTCATCACAATTGTTAAACTAATGAATATCTATCTATAAATTACAGGAACGTCTGTCTGTGTCTGTTATTGGAATATCTCTTGAACCATTAGTCGGATGGATGCTATGGGCACAAGTAAGTACAGTGCCAAGTTTGACGTTTGTATTAGAAATGCAAAAGATATCGTAAAATATATATCGGTAAAAGAAGCACACATTGGCTTTTGCCGCTCTAGCCACTGGTTTTGGGGACCAAGAAGCTGGTTAAACAGTGATTTGGCTCAGATTGAGTTGACTGCAGAGACACAGGGGAGGCAATACAAAGGATCTTGGCCTACATGTGAATCCCAAAGCCAGTTTCACCAAACTCCTACAAGCCGCCACTTCGCGAGATGGAGAATGTGCATTCAACACGAGGACGGCAAGGCAGACTGGTGGTGAGACAAAGAACTGCTTCACACCTGTGACCAGGTTGCAGTTTTCCCATTGGTCTTTGGGTCTTTGAATGCACCACCCCGCCACTAGGAGGCGGAGGAAGGATAAAAGCTGTCCACGTTTGTGTCTCCTTTGCTCTTTCCACGGTGACTCAGGTCACTACAGGAGGCACTCTAGTCCGGACTAGTTAGCCAGCATCACCTCGCTGGTCGAGTTTTGAGCTGAGACAAGTTTATATCGGCCTGATATACAAAGGGGATCCGAGGAAATACTGTCCGAGTATTCCTTCATCTGCAGCGGGTTTAATCAGCCTGGATTCAAGAAAAGGATGGCGTTCTGTTTCTTGTTTGGTCGACCTGGATCACGTCTCGTCCCCTCTGCTTCGGACGAAACGGATCGTTAAACTCTGGCAAGAGTTTTAACTGACAAACAACGCATACAGTAAGGAGGCTTTTACACAGTTCTGGGCAGATATTAGAACTAGTGCGTTTTGTTTTGTTATTAATGAGCAAAGGGTTCGCTACCATTGTTGCCATTAATGTGATCTGATTTAATCATGTACTGGTCCATATGTGATTATTAATCTGTTCTGTGAATGTATAATCGATCAATTATACCGTTGATTTTTGTTGTGTTAAGTAGCTTGGTAAACCGTAATCGCTACCTGTTAAATCACACACACGACACAGGCTAGCCGCGTAGCTCCCGAGCTAACGCTGTAGTTTAGCCACGAGGAATCGGCTCACGTTCGTACAGAGCTAACACAGGAACTAGCTACCATACCGGCTAAGCGTGCGCGTTGCCTAGCAACCCCCCGGCTTCTTCAGCCCGTGCACCCAGCACCACTACCGCTCTCTTGAGGCTAAATAGTTTTGTGCAGCTCACAGGAGTAGCCAATTTTTTGAGTTGTTTTTGGTGTTAGAACTACACTTCGACACCGCCCCCTCCTTTTTCACTCACCCTCTCTCTCACACACACTCACACACACACACACACAGACACAGAGGTGTCCATGTTGCTTTTGTTTTTGCTTTGTTTTTGGTTGTGATATTATAAAAAGGTATAGAAGTTTATTATGGAAGGATTATTGATTAGCTACTGATAATTGTGACGTTAATAAATCTTATTATACTTAATTAGCAGTTG
The DNA here is from genome assembly GCF_010015445.1 of Perca fluviatilis. Taxonomy (NCBI): domain Eukaryota; kingdom Metazoa; phylum Chordata; class Actinopteri; order Perciformes; family Percidae; genus Perca; species Perca fluviatilis. The sequence goes on along the minus strand of NC_053117.1, from coordinate 41,645,033 downwards.
CTTGTGATTATTTGTGTACTTGTTGTAACAATTGCTGGTCGATCAGGTCCGTTGCTTGGATTCACCCCTTCCTTTATTTCCTTTTTAAAGGATTACCACAGAAATGAGACTGTTCCACAGTTTGATTATTGGTCCCTGACTTGCAGGGTGGTGCCCCGTTTTGATTGTTTGTCGATTTGATAAAGTTATCAATAACCATATTCATAACTTTATTAATATTGATAAAACATCTTCGATAATTTGCCAATGATCAAATCTGTACCCTACGAGAATCCTACACTGGCCACTCCCTCTCTCACACTGAACACTGACTGAGCACAGCACAGGACCAGAGACGGAGAGGGTCAAAAAAGCAGCGGAGCTTTGGCAGCTAAAATGTGAAATACAAATAAAATTTGCAAAGTAGCACTACTTTGAAATGTCTTTGACTTTGAATAAACAAACGACAATTCCCGAATTCAAGGAGGTTTCAGAATCCCACACATGCAAAGCACAACGAGCTACAAACAACAAGTGGCAGACAGAGCGAGATGCCACTTATAGGCAGGCTACCAGACACTGTTTTTGAGTCACATCGTTGCAAATATCACATGATGATGCATCATTCCACAAATTGCTTTGTCTTCTGTATCATCAAGTTATTCAATAGGCTATCTATAGGGTCTGGCTTCTCCCCGACCATAATGGCGGCTCGTTCAGTATACGATCTCATATTTTACAAAAATAGTTCAATATTGCTGAATCTGTCTTCATGTCGGATCGACAAAGCTCAGTTTAAAAGATTTTCGTCAGATTTTGAGAGGCGGTCAGGCTCATCCTGCTCGTCATTTACGGTGATTGGTCATTGAGTCCGACTGGCCACTGGCCGATTCAACAAGTCAAATCGGTCCAAATGAAGGCACACAGAAAACACCAAACAGACTTGTGTCACCGACCTCGCCAGACTGTCCGTCGGACGATAATCGGGTTGGTGTGTCAGCGCCTTTACTCTAATTGCCCTTCCCCCTCCTAAAGTAGCACCTACTCCAGCACTACAACTTTTCTCACCACCTCACCTTTTGTGGATGTTTGTTTTTCACCTCAAGTAGTAGCCTGCTCTGAACATCACTTGAATCTTTGCGCTTACGTTCATTCGTGGATGTTACCTGAATCTGTAAGTCAGCCACAGTGTTTAATTCTGAATATTGTGGGATGGGAACATTTGTGGGATAACATTCAGTTGCGCTTAATGTATCATTTCCTCTGAGTTCACTGCGTAGCCTGCTCCAGCCGAGGTCTGAACCTCCCCTGAATCGTCGTGCTTATTCATTTGTGGATGTTACCTGAATCTGTAAGTCAACTACACTGCTTAATTCTGAATACTATATTTTATTCTGGTGCACTTAACATTATCGTTTTTTAAGAGTTTAGGCTACTGTGTAATAGTAGCCTAGGCTATTCAGCAACTCAAACATATGCTATTTAATGCGTCCATAGTCTCTTTCACGGCCTTGCACTGCCCCATACTACCCATAGTATTCTATTTATATTTGTATCTACATACTGTAACTACATTTATGCATACACATATTCTACTGCTCTTTATACTGTTCATAATGCACATACACTTATTTTTCCTACTCTTAAAATGTTACTGTTACTACACTGCACATATCTGTCTATATTGTTCACACTATATCCATATTTATTCTGCTCTTATGTTACTGTTATTGTCACTGCGCATATCCTTATTGTACACCATACCACTTCATTATACTACTGTCTACACTGCACTATATGCCATATACAGTGCTTATACAGCACTACCTGTCTATACTGTTCACATTGCACTTTTCTGCATTTTTGCACTTCTGGTTAGACGCTAACTGCCTTTCATTGTCTCTATACTTGTACTCTGCACAATGACAACAAAGTTGAAATTAATGTAAATCTAATCTCCTGCTACCTATACACAGATGCCCAAATACATGTCACCTAATATCACCATTATAAATTGTTATGCAACCATGTAGTTTAATTTTCCATATTTAATGTATGTTATTATATCAGTATCAGTATTTGCTTTCTACCATGCACAAATGAAACTGTCACTGAACGTTTGCTGTGTAATTGTAACAACAGTGCCGTTGAAAATGTGCTTGTTTGGAACGGGCCGATTACTTGCTGCTTGTAGAATTAATCAAAACCAAATTGTAGCCTACCCCAAAATGACTTACAGAAGGACCCCAAACCACTTCAAATGCAACTCCCATGTATACACTACTACTAACTTACTGATTTACCTGACAGAGAATGTTGCAGATTCAGAATGTAATCACAAAATATCACAATTAAAATGTGGAGTAATCAGACATTAGCGTCATGGACTCATGGCAGTGCGCTACCCACCGGCCCGTTATGAGCGCTAATCAGCACATATCTGCGTTCATCAACCACCAGAACCAGACCGTTTGTGTGTGTGTGTGTGTGTGTGCGCAGAGAGAGAGAGAGAGAGAGAGAGAAAGAGAGAGAGAGAAAGAGAGAGAGAGAGGTGTAGTACGTAAAAGATCTGAGTGACTCACGACACAAACAGGTGCTCAGTTAGTGTTTACATGCAGTGTAAGAGGGGGAATGGCCAGCGGCTAGAGCGGCAAAAGCCAATTTGTGCTTCTTTTACCTATATATTTAACGGTATCTTTTGCATTTCTAATCTAAACAACTTCAAACTTGGCACTGCACTTTCTCGTGCCCGTAGGGAGACACCTGTCAAGATTGAAATCCGTCGGACTAACGGTTCAAGAGATATGCGCTTAACACCCACACAGACATACAGACGTTCTTGCAATTATATAAGATAGATGAGCACTGAAACACACCAAACCAACAATTACTAATAACACACACAAAAACAGATTTTGCACGGGCACTGCACTAGTAACAAATAATACTAAAAAACATCAATACATTGATTGAACTTCCAAAAGGAGAATAAGTAGAGTAAATCTAGTCATCTCTAAGGGATTTACAGTTCCAGTGTGCACAGTTACATCTTAAACTCAATGTCGTCACCTTCCTAAAATAATTGCCTAAGTCATCTTTTCAGGTTTTTCAGAAAACCCCAAAAATAAAACTGCCTACGTCACATGCTTGACATAGGCAATTATACTAAAGGTGTAGAATCACATGACCTGTTGAACTGAGGATGTGGGTAATTTTACCAGAGGTGGCCAGCACCATGAGGAGATGATTTAGGCAAAGAAATCAGTTTTGTTAAAAGTCATTTTTTCAGGTTTTTCGGAAAACACAAAAAAAAAACTGCCTAAGTCACATGCTTGACATACGCAATTTTACTAAAAGTGTAGAATCACATGACCTGTTCAACTGAGGATGTAAGCAATTTTACCAGAGGTGGCCTGCACCATGAGGAGATGATTTAGGCAACAAAATCATTTTTGTTAAAAAATGACTTAGGCAATTATTTTAGGAAGGTGACGATGTGTTAAACTGTATTTAACTGTTGGCAGAGTATTCAAACGTGTACGTGAAACACATGAAAACAACCCATCTTTCTAACAGCTTACCTTCTCCTGGTTGAAGCGCAGACAGAGAACCACTGATGGGATGAAGAGAGATGTTCCTTAATATGAGAAACTGTACTTTGGCTTTGTTTATTCTCTCTCTCAAACTTGTATTTGCTCAGCCCCTGCATTCATTCTGTGTAATCATGTATTACCGTAACTCACACCAAACTGGGGGGAGGGGGGGGAGGCTGCAGCAGATAAACACACAAGCCATGAACTGTTGGCCAATTTAACCCTACAGGAAAAATGTTCAGCGTCACCTTTCCTGTATTTAAGGGCTGCCCAGATCTCAACCTTTTGTAACTGCACACAGCTTGACAACATCCTGGAAAGTGGTTTTCTACGATCAATTTGCTACAAATTTTTTAACCTTGATGTCATTTTTCAAAACTCTAGACACAAAACTCACAACGATCATCACTTGTAACACAGGCTGTCCAATGTTCAAAACATTGGATTGTGCATTCATATCTTTAAAAAAATCTTGCACTTGCACAATCACTGGTTCAAAAAACTAATATATTGTGAAATACCATTGAAACGTTACTTTAGATCACCCACACACAAGCTACCCATAGTTTCACTGGGTCATCGTTCGTACAATCATAAAATATTGTAGTACAAAATAGGTGATACATGTTTCATTATGGTACTAGATGTAAATACATCCCTGTACAAGTACTGCAGTAGTAGAGAGAATACTACAGACAAAGTGAAATCATTGAACAAAACCTGAAATGTATTGATGAAAAACAATACAGTACAATCACAACATAGGTTTATTTGAATCAAAGCAAAATAATTAGCTACAAAAAAGAAAAGACAGTAGTACTGTAAAACATCAAATGCAGTGTTCCTCAACTTGCTTGTACTGTAAAAAGCAAAACAAAGTAGTGATTACTGTACTTCTACATCTTCATCAACTCTGTCTTGTGGATTTGGCCACAGGTTCTCATCTACATCGCAATGGATGTTTTCATAAGCCAATCATCTTGGAAAAAAACCTTTGGGCATGGCGAACAATGTGGTACAAATATATATATATATATATATATATATAAAGTGTATATCAATCAATGTTTTTATTCCAGACTCAAGGTCCATTCAAAAGACACAGACATGACATACAACATACCTTAAAAACAAATAAAAACATATCAATCATCTCAATCATCAGTAACTAGTTGGCAGAATCGGACAAGCAGTTCCAAGGGCCTGCATGCATACAGTGCAGTACTGTCAATACAGTAAATAGTCTCAAAGGTAGTACATGGGACCATAGAAACAGTGTCTGGTAAACAGTAGTACATTACAGTAAAGAATGATGATGAAATATTACATCCATAGATACTGTAGTCTAATTGGTTCATGCTCCACGCTAATCGGTGACAATGAATCTCGTTATCTTGAAACTTTCATGATCTAAATATGGAATATAGTTTGTCTGTTTCCATACAATTATGTATTAAGAGTAATGCAACAGTTACTTATCATTTTGAGTAGTTGTATTGATTGATAGTTAGATGATTGTAATGAAATGAATAGACAATCATCTGAACTGTAATGTTGAATTGCTTTTTGAAATAGTAGTACTTTGATGTTAAGTTGTGTCATATTGAACAGGTGATCTTTGTTAAATGAACAAATTATCTTAGGTTTATGTGTATTGTATCCATACATATACATATTTCCTGTTTGTTGTTTGTGCTGTGTTGCTGCTATTTCAGGAAATGAGCCGGCTTCATGATGAAATGAATATCTGCTGAAGATTCAAAGATGGCTTTAAAATCCTAGTACACACAGTGCTTAGATTGACTCAAAGGAAAACTCCCCTTGCAGATCTGGCTTTGGAGGAAAGAGAGGCTGCCCTCACCGTAGATGTCCCTGGTAAGTAACTCACTGTTCAGCCATGGTCACCCCTAGTTTCTATTTGTCTTCAGACAAGATAAGGCCTAACCAATCAAAATACACTGTACATTCACGTAATACACTTTGTTCAAATGTTTTATTTCTTTTTCAGGGATTGATTTCAGAGCTGCAATACTGCTGTTGTCGATCCTGTTAAGGGAGAAAAATGACATTCTCGTTATACTTGGGGAGGTGTGTAATTTGTGTATAAATATTTTTAGTTTACATTAATTCACGCAGATACTGGGAGAATTATATGCAACAACATGTCCCTTGGATGTCTTATTTCATAATACAAAGTTTCTAGCCATAGTCATACTAGGCCTTGGTGTGGACATGGGGGGCCGCAAAGCTAAAAAATGCATGCACAGTAAGAAAGATCTCTGATGTCAATGGTCCCATGGATGGGTAAACATGGAATATCCATCTCTCCTGAAGAATCAACCTGATTTTCATTCAGTGATATGTTCTAAAAATGTCTGAGGTTGGTGACAAGCCTCTTCCTGTTAGTGTGACGAGGGTAATCAACTTTTTAGCTTAATCAACAACAGCAATGCCTACACCATTCAACTGTCCCAAATGCTCTCGAAGAGCCTTTACACTTGTCCATGCACATGAGCCACATTTTACCATAATGTGCGGCCTTAACAACTGTCAATCAACATTTTCTAAATATGAGTCCTTCCGACAACATATCAACAGGAAGCATAAAGACATTACAGCCAGACGAGCCACTGCTCATGATATCCAGGAAACAGTAGTGGGCGAGGAGGAGCAGGGGCCCGGTGATGCTGTCAATCCACAGGAACCTCCTGATATGAATGAACTGTTAGTGCAGTTTAGAGAGAATCTTTTTGGCTTTATTCTGAAATCAAGGGGGAAAAACACCTTTAACAGACTGTTCAAGAAGAAATACTGGATGACGTACATTTTTCATTCGACTTTAAAGCAAACTATGATGCATTTCTAAAATATCATCTTGAAAAGAATGGCTTCAATGTGGAATCTTGTCCTGAACTTTATGAAGTTCTACAGTGCTCTGACTTTTTTTCAGAGGCATTAAAACTTGTTCGGTCTCCGTATATGTTGAAAAACTACTGCAAATCCAACCTTGAAATGACTGAACTGAATAATGGTGGACAAACTGCGTGACCTGGGTGTGAACACCCAACACCTGCAAATGGATCAGGGACTTCTTAACAGGTGAATGATGTCTGTGTTGTGGATTTAAAAAAAACATTAGGGTACCTGAAGGCTGCAGGTTGTTGGCTGAGTTTTTGTGTGGAATGGAAAAAGAGTTTGGAAATGTCATAACTCCAAAATGTGATTACTTGATCCATTATTCTCGTCTAATGTTGTCCTACGGTCCTTTACGGTCTTTATGGTGCATGCTATTTGAAGGGAAACATCAGTATTTCAGACTGGTAGCTAGTTCCTCGAGGAACTTTGTCAATGTTACATCAACTTTAAGCAGCTGCCATCAATTTAGACAGTGTTGGGAATTTTCCTCAACTAATGAAGCACAGTGTAAATTCCTGAAGGAAGACATCTTAATTTATTACTTTTCTCTCTCTTCTAAAACTGAACAGCTGCTAGAGGCGTTCACTTTCTTTTAACCAATCAGAACACCGACAAACACCGGCCAAAGAGCAGCAGTCAGAGCATGGGGAGAGCAGCGTCTTACAGGGCAGAGAGAAACGTCTTGAGTCGGTGCCTTGTTTAACTTTTGCTGCCCGATATCCATTTCTCCCCAGCAACCTAGGAACTTCTGAGACGCTGGTCCATATTAAGTGTTTATCTGTCTCCATTCACTGCACCTCTCCGCTGACGGGCTATGTGCTGCAGGCCCACAGAAGGACTGCTAAGGGTAATGATCAATTTCTTACTTAGCATCTGTACTTTACAAAGATAACTCAGTGTGGCCTTAACTGATGTGATTTACCGTGTTGACCCAGATATAAGACGATCCCCAACTTTATGAGGAGCAAATCTTTTTTTAACCCTTGTGTTGTCTTCAACGTCGTCTATGAACTTGTCATTCCGGATCAAAGTTGAAAAATTCGTTTTGTTTGGAACTTTTTCCAACTTTTTTGACGCTGTTTTATGCTTTTGCCGCTTTAAAAAAATTTTTAACCCTCTTTTAATGCTATTTTTATTTATTTATGGTCAATGAATCTAAGAAAATTACATTATACCTCATTTTTGAGTTTGAAAAAATGCAGATATGATCAATTATTTTGACAAATAGAATAGTTAAGATCAGAGGATGTTGAGTAAATCACTGACTGGTTTATGTCAAAGTTTTGGTCAGGATGCTGTTTTGAAACCATTTAAACATTTTCTTTTTCAAAAGCCTTCAAATTAAATAAAACCAAAATTCAATTTTTTGATCACATATTCACACAGCCTCCAGTCCATCTCACAGAAGAGGCCGGTTTGGGGACAACGGTGTGCTTCTTTTTAACTGTTGGCGTTTTTAAGAAAGCCTTTTTGGGCTCAGTCAAAATCCATTTTGACAGAAAGAATTCAAATAATTTAGAAAACTTTTTGAATAGTTTGGGGACAAAAAAACTTGTAATTTTTTTGAGCAGCAAATGTTATGTTTTTAATACGAATTCTGTTTGGGCTCTCCATCTCAGTACATCACATCCTGTGACTCCATATTTTCTGGCTGATTGGCAGTTGTTTGCGTTTATCACCATCATCTTAAATAGGGAACAACCATTTTTTTTCACAGGAAGACTAATTAATAGTTACTTCTGGTTGTTACAACTAACTACCCACAATCCTGAGCTTTAACAGCGACCTTTCTGATTGGTTGAGATTATTGTTACCATGGAAATGTTTAACTGTTACCCCTCAAGTCTCTTTACAGGGTAGTTCTTTTTTTTTTTTAAATGTTTTTTTGCCCCGAATCAAATGACTTATGGTCATGATTCATCTCATAGCTGATTGGCTGGTTCCAGGCTTAAAAGTCTTTATACCAGCACTTAAAGAGCCCATATCATGCTCATTTTCAGGTTCATAACTTTATTTTAAGGTTGTACCAGAATAGGTTTACATGGTTTAATTTTCAAAAAACACCATATTTTTGTTGTACTGCACAGCTCTCTCTCACTGCTGCAGATCCTCTTTTCACCAGGTCTCTGTTTTAGCTACAGAGTGAGACCTCTTTTCTTCTTCTTCTTCTGTACTATCTTCGATTGCACTCGCACATGCTCAGTAGCTCAGATCGTAGATCATGTCAGCTAGCTCCATAGAAGTAAAAGAAAGCTGTTTCTCCAACTTCAGTCAGTTCCAAGGCAGGATCAGCTGGGAGACTTCTTCTTAACCAGGGAGCACATGGAAGTAGTTCTTTTGGAGATTATGGTGAACTAGTGTGTGTTGTAGCAGTGCTTTGCTATTGAGAACGAGGTAGCATGCTAGCGTTAGCATGCTAGCGTTAGCATTAGCGTTAGCACGCTAACACTACGAGCTAACGGTTGTGGTTAGCCAGCTCGTTTCGGATTGTGACGTCACAGTCCGGGCCGATTTTGACCAGCTCACCAGGAGACTGAAGGCAGGACACATTCAGAAACCGGATCTCACTCAGAACACCATGGATGGATTTTTTTCAAAGCATGTATGTGTGTGGAAGCACCAGAGACACAAATAACTCCCCAAATCCCAGAAAAAGTGTTTTTTTCATAATATGGGCACTTTAATTAAACGTCAATGGAGATGTTGAACGGTGAAAATCAACTCCGGGGCCAAAGCGGTTCAAAAGGTGGGTGGTCACTATTGTATTTTTTAAAAGCTAATCTTTGGTATAAATGAATACCAAATGCTTATGGCTATTTATAATATTTTATCCCTTCATTAATTTGCCTTCACAGTAGCCGAGTTTGCTACACACTCGGTCAATAAAGCAAGAGACAACAAAACAATAGTTTTTCTGAACAGCTGTGCTCGAGCAAACACTAAGTGATGATCCATCAGATGGTTGGGTTGATAATCTTGCCCAAGAAGAGGATTTTCTCCGTGTTTCTTTCAGTGATGATGACCATGAACGGACGATTGAACTTCAACACAGGGGCCGGGAGGTATGGGTTAGACTTTAGTCTCATGTTGATGCTTGTGGCGGCAGCAGCGGTGGCTCCGGCCTCGTCCACGTCCAGCGTAGCTTTGTGCACAACCTGCAGTGCAACGGAGAGTAAGTGAGACGACAGACGACTGGAATATGTGTGAAATAACAAAACATATGCTCTGTTTACTTACTTTTGAGACTGCCAGTCCTTGCTCCTCTGAAATGCCTCTCAAATTTGCATGACCACCAAACATGTCTGTCATTCCCATTTCTGACAGCACATCGTTGAGGTTGTAGGAAGTCTTGATGGAGAACTTTGGAATATATACTTCATGTCTCCTAAAGCATTGGGGGAGTGGGGGGAGAAAGACAAACATGCAGTGAATCTGACTAGGGCAGGAGTTTCATTTGGTTATGAGGGCCTTAAATAATACTGTGCCGTTTTTAAATCACCGACAGACTCAGACTAGTATTATTATAAGTGTCTGACAATATTATGGAAAGGATCCCTACAGAGATAGACCTTTTTGTTCCCACCTCTGATTCCCACAGGACGTTATGTGAATGGTGACGTTTTCAGTCGGAAAAACGTTTTTCCGATGTCCATGAACGCACGGTTAGTCACATCCCTCCCCCCCAACCTGCCTTCTTACCAGGACACTTCCTAACCTTACTTCCTGCTTTGCTCCCATCAGAACTACTATGACCACTAGAGGGCGCTGCCACTACAAACCTAAAAACAGGTCAGAATGATGCACTTATGGGGGCATTTTATGGGGGAGGAGAGTCTCTATCGGACAGGACAAAGCTGTGTACCTTATTCAGTGTCAAACCTTCCTCATATTAGAAGCATAAAGTAAGATTCTCCCAACCTGCGTATCATCGTAGCCTTCAACCATTTGGTGACGTGGTTCGGGGAAATGGCATTCTCCAGTGTTGCCATGACTTCAGGCAACATCAGCAGCATGGAGTAGGAGCTGTTGAAGGGGAGCTGAAGGACCGTCGTGTTCAGCTCGTGGTCGTGATGCATGTGGAAACGATCCTCCAGATTCATCATGTCGACTGAAACCTGGACGATGACAATTTAAATACTTTATATATCTTTCATAAATGAAGGATTCCCAACGGACCCTCGCTCTAGGTTTGGGCTGAACCCTGAATTTTTAACGATGTCTAGCTCCGCCCCTGTTAATTACTGGGACTCAAACATTTTTTCTCAATTAAGAGTGAAACTCTGAACCTTGGTGTTCTCGTCCACGTTGAAGTCGTCCTGCTTGGTGAGTTTAGGGTCAAACTGAGTCGCCCACTTTCCTGTTAGACAATGAGCAGAAATAAAACAAAACTTATGGTTTAATAAGTTCAATTTAACCTCAAAATATGTAAACAGATCTTACATTATTACATTAGATTATTATGGACTGACTAGATCTCATCCCACAGGACCTTCTTACCTTTGTAGTAGATGTAGCTGATGAGATACATGACTGTGTTTGGATCCAGGTTATCCACCAGCTGGTCAATCTTCCCATTGGTCTTCTCCTCCACGTACTTATTGATGGTATCAGCACTTTCTGTGGCTTTGGTGAAGTCCTCATTGAACCCATCTGCGAGGTACGACTGCTTCAGGGTCTGCAGGAACTCCGGCTTGGGCTTGAAGCGGTTGTCCACAAACACGGCGGTCCCTTCACTGGACTCCTCCTGAGATGTGTTGTTGGCCCTCTGGAGGAACATCTGGAAGGCCTGGTCCACATCTGTCTGCATCAGGAGGGAGCTGTTGAAGCCCAGACCACCGAAAAGCTGACGGTGAGTCTCCCCCTGCGCTCCCACGGACAATGCAGCCAAGGCGGCCGACACACAAGCCGGGGAGAAGAAGATATTCTTTCCCTGTGAGTCAGCATGAGCTGCTAACTTCCTGTAGAGTCGGAAGGAAAACTCTTGGTTTGCTTCGTTCACCAGGGAGACGCTGTTGGCGCTGCTGTCCGCTACGGTGTCTTGGACGGTCTTGTCATCATCGTGACCCAAATGGTGATGGCCTCTGCCCATGCAGATCACTGCTGATAGGACCCAGAAACCCACGGCTGCACGCATCATCATTGTGAACTAAGACAAAAGTTCAAAAGTTCAGCTTCATTGTTTGTTTTAATGAGTAAACTGATTTTGTACTGGAGGTATTTTCTGAAGGTTTAGTATAAAGTGAATCTGATGAGTATGTGGGCTGTTTAGTTACTCTCAAAGAAATCCGATTAAAGGATGATATTTTTCAGGCTGTGTCTAAGTGACTGATGTGAACAAAAATCCTTGAAACTGCTCCAGTATGAGAATGTAGATGTAATGTAAACAAAACTCAAAAACAAACATTTTCTGGAAGTGAGGATTGAGAGAGATCACCAGAACTGAATCTTCAGCTCTCTTTAAAGGACAAAGAGTCAATCAAGCGAATGTGAACCAGGTGTAGACTACCACACCTCTGCCTGCATCCTACCCAGCTCACAAGAGCCACCCACAAAGTGGGAAGGGTCATCACAATTGTTAAACTAATGAATATCTATCTATAAATTACAGGAACGTCTGTCTGTCTGTCTGTGTGTCTGTTATTGGAATATCTCTCGAACCGTTAGTCTGATGGATTTCAAACTTGACAGGTGACTTGCTATGGGCACGAATAAGTGCAGTTTGACGTTGTTTGGATTAGAAATGCAAAAGATATCGTTAAATATATATCGGTAAAAGAAGCACACATTGGCTTTTGCCGCTCTAGCCGCTGGCCACGCCCCCTCTCACACTGCACACTGACTGAGCACAGCTCAGGACCAGAGACGGAGAGGGTCGAAGAAAGCAGCGGAGCTTTGGCAGCTAAAATATGACATACAGCTCAGACCCACAAACACTTGCAAAGTAGCACTACTTTGAAATGTCTTTGACTTTGAATAAACAAACGACAATTCCTGAATTTCAGGATGTTTAAGAATCCCACTCATGCAAAGCACAACCAGCTACAGACAACAAGTGGCAGACAGAGCGAGATGCCACTTATAGGCAGGCTACCAGACACTGTTTTTGAGTCACATCGTTGCAAATATCACATGATGATTCATCATTCCACAAAATGCTTTGTCTTCTGTATCATGAAGTTATTCAATAGGCTATCTATTAGGCTACAGGAACGTCTATATGTCAGTGTGTTTGTTATTCGCATATTTCTCGAACCGATCAAACTTGACAGGTTTCTTGCTAAGGGCACGAGTGTGCAGTGCCAAGTTTGACGTTGTTTGGATAAGAAATGAGAAATCTATGATTGAAAGAACCATAAATAGCTTCTTGCCACTCTAATTACCCTCCCCCTTCCTATAGTAGTAGATTACCCTCCCCCCTCGTAAAGTAGTAGCTACCTGTTACGGTCAACCTCCCCCTGAATCTTTGCCCATTAAGGCTCCGACACACTAACCCGACAGCCGACCGTCAGACAGACTGCCTCCCCGACTTGGTCCAAAAAGTGCCTCAGAACACACCGAAGCGATGCCGACTTGAGCGTATGTTCTGCGTGTGCGAGACGTAATATGTCTCCATAACAGCAGGCAGCCCTAGTCTGTATTGTCGCCCAAAAAATGAAAACCGGCAGCTGATTGGACGAACACGTCACGTGGGTCTGGCTTCTCCTCGACCATAATGTTCAGAATACGATCTCATATTTTACTAAAATAGTTCACGAAAAGTGTTTCTGAAAACATTTTAAGAGAGAAATAGGCCATGCAGTTGCTGAATCTGTCTTCATTTCAGATCAACAAAGGTCAGTTTAAAAGATTTTCGTCAGATTTTTAGAGGCGTACGTCAGGCTAATCCCGCTCATCATTTCCGGGTTAACACTCCACCAATCAGATTGGATTACTGTTCTTTTAACTGCACATATCCTCACTTTACACCATACCACTTCATTAACTGTATACTACTGTCTATACTGCACTATATGTCATATACAGTGCTGTTTATACTGCACTACCTGTCTATACTTTTCACATTGCACTTTTCTGCATTTTTGTACTTCTGGTTAGACGCTAACTGCCTTTCATTGTCTCTATACTTGTAATCTGCACAATGACAACAACGTTGAAATTAATGTAAATCTAATCTCCTGCTACCTATACACAGATACCCAAATACATGTCACCTAATATCAACACTATAAATTGTTATGCAACGATGTAGTTCAATTTACCATATTTAATGTATGTTATGTCACTATCAGTATTTGCTTTCTACCATGCACAAATAAAACTGTCACTGAATGTTGGCTGTGTAATTGTAACAATGAGCACTCAAACACACCAAACCAACAATTACTAAAACACACAAAAACAGATTTTGCAGGTTCACTGCACTAGTAACAAATAATACTAAAAAACATCAATACATTGATTGAACTTCCAAAAGGAGAATGAGTAAATCTAGTCATCTCTAAGGGATTTACAGTTCCAGTGTGCACATTTACATCTTAAACTCAATGTGTTAAACTGTATTTAACTGTTGGCAGAATATTCAAACTTGTATGTGAAACACATAAAAACAATCCATCTTTCTAACAGCTTACCTTCTCCTGGTTGAAGCACAGACAGAGAAGCACAGACGGGTCAAAGAGAGATGCTCATTTTTATAAGAATAAATCAGAGAAACTGCACTTTGGCTTTGTTTATTCTCTGTCTCAAAGTCTTATTTGCTCGGCCCCTGCATTCGTTCTGTGTAATCATGTTTCACCGTAACTCACATCAAACTGAGGCTGCAGCAGATAAACACACAAGCCATGACCCGTTTGACAAATTTAACCCTACAGGACAAATGTTCAGCGTCAGCTTTCCTGTATTTGAAGCAGGCACAGCGTTATGGGTAGGCCTGACCGGCCTAGGCCCACCCACTTTTCAACAGGCCCACCCAAAACTTTTCTTAAAAAAACAAAAAACTTTTAATATTATAATTTGGTGAAGAATTATTAAAAATCTGCAAATAATCTCAAAATTTGTGCTAAAATAGTCTAAATGTTTAGTTTTCAAAACCAATTTAAAAAAACTAGTCATGGCTATTGTTTCTGCGCAAGTTCAGCAGACAGTGAGGTTTGGGATTGGATGTAGCTTGTCGGTATGCTAGGCTAGCTCCCAGTGATCTGAGAGTGTGAAAATAATTTCCAGTAAAGGACAAGGTTGCAACAGTCGTTGTTTAGGTCCCTTAAACATGCACGAGCGGTCTCAGAGTCATCGCTGCAACCAGGAGATGAAGCAGAGCTGAGATCCACAACACCTAGCACATCTTTGTCCCTGCCACCCCAGGATGCTAGCACGGTTAGCGCGGTTAGCGCGGCTAGCGTGGCTAGCGCGATCAGCGCCGGTGCTAGTGCCTCTGTCTCTGAGTCATGAGTGGATGATATAGCCCTGTGGATCATGTCTTCCATGGATGAGCCCGCAACTCAACCATGCTAAAGTATCCGGTCACATCTTCTGCTTTAGCGAGTTTAATTGTGTAGGACCGCCAGAGGATAACAGTAAGGTTTGTGAAGGTACTCTGCCTGTATTGTATTATGTCGTTATATGAGATATATGGATTAAAATAATCGATTCATAAATCGCTACGGAGCTGCAGGCGTAATTCTATTTCTATAACAGCTTGTTACTGTTGTCAAGTTGTTTTTCCCTCATGGTTTTCTCTTGTTATGGCCAATGATGCTTTAGGGCTTGTTAATGCGATTTTTTATATTTGTTAAACATGTTTATAACATGAATCATCACACTAAAGTAACAGTTTGTCTCAGTAGGAAATAACTTGTCTTGTTTTACATGACAGATGACGTTGTCAATGAACAAGTTCTGTGGCCGAGCATTGATTGAAACTTTCGGGCAGTGTTGTTGATCTGTATTGTTGAAAACTTAAAACAATTAAATAGAATTGTGAAATATTCGGCCTCATGTTATATGAGCAGAACTAAACTACACTGTAAACCCGAACGTTCAAAGTAATTAAATAGATTAAGTAGTGTATACTCAAAGTTTTAGAACAAGTTCTACTAACTTAATTTTGTCAAGTTGGTGTAACATGTTCTTCCTTTTTGAGTATTGTTAACTAATATTTTTTGATTAAATGGAACTATTTTGTGTATAAGTAAGCATAACTTAAAAACATAACTTAAGTACAATGTAATAGAATTGAGTAATAACATACTAAGAATGATAAAGTCCTGTTATTTCTATTGTTTAAAATAGGGATGATTTAAAATAAACTGAATTTAAATAGCACATGTTAAAATACAATAAAATCTTAAAGTGCTTTACCAAATAAAGTAAAATCGATCATAATAAATAAATTGCAATAGCAAATGGTCTGAAATGCATTAGACATTAGTGAAGGACAAAATGTATTTATTTTTGCTTCATCAGTTTAATGTAGCCTATATATTCTTTTTATTTTTTATTAAGCAGCTGCAGGGATAATTTTGTATGGAGAGTTAATCTCTGATTCAACCTGCGGAAGCAGAAGGTGGCGCTAATTTGCACACTACACTGATTCCTTACCGCTCTTTGGAAAAACCACAGAAGAAGAAAAGTTTGAACAACGCGCAAAGGTGAAGCAACAAACGATAGTGGTTGCAGAAACTACCTACGCAGCAGCAATCAGGCTCACTGGACTTACTGTAAGTTTTGAATGTTAATATTCATTCGCTTTTACTTCTTTTATACATTTTGTATGTGTTTGTCTCAGAGGCGTAGACCTTCTCAAGCCCCCGGCCTTCACTGGCTTATCCGCGGGAGTCTTGTAGGGATTGGCAACTTGTCAGATATAGGTTAGCTGCTAAAGAGCTAGCTAGCCACTTAGCGGCGACCAATAACGTTACCAGAGACTATTTAGAAGGACTTTGGCGATACGCACTCCAGCAGCACAACTAGCGACCTAGCTACCACTAACCGACTCCCTGAAGAATTTGACGCCGGATGAATCTAGTAATCATACGCTCATTCCCGCTTAAAGGTGGTGTTAGAAAATTAGTTGTTAGTAGAAGCACTAACAGACACCTCGTATCGATAGTTAGTTTTTTGTTGCTGGAAACTTTCAATAGTGCACAAAAGAGCATCAACGCCTCAAACTGAGTTCCTACACTGCAAGTCCGCGCTCTCTGTGTAGCTTCTAGGGACGCTAGTTTTAAATTCTGTGTGAGCAGACTGTCTGAGACACGGAGATTGCTGTTAACAGAACGAGTCAACTGCCCGTGCCTGCCTACTGTTGCCTCGGTTTTAAAACAAACGACCCTGCTGGAGGCAAGCTGCTTTTCATGACAAAGATGAATAAAGTAAAAACCCTTAACAGTAAAGCTTTGGTTTGTAGAAATGGTATTATTGTTGATTAACCATGCACTAAGGTTCAAGTGTGGCTGCTTTTCTTTACAGTAATGTTAATTTTGCTTGATGGCTTTAGTAACTTGACACTTATGGGGATTAAATGAAAAGATCATTAACAGGGAACATTTATAAATGGAAGTATTTATAATTTGACACTCTTTGAATCTTTTAATTGTTCAGTTTCAGATCAGTTTATGCCTTTGCATCTTGCTGTTCCAGTTTCAAGAAGTTAAGGAAGATAACTGGAGATGTGATAACGATACCAGGTAATCCAATGAATGTGAATTCTTCTATCACCCCCCCTCCCCGCCCTCTAAAATACCAATAACTTGAATTGTTGTTTTTTCTCAGACAAGGTTTTAGTGTGGTAACCCCAAATCATACCGCACTCCCACATACACACATCATTGTTTTTTTACTTGCCTGTTTGATCAAAATAAAGTGTTTTGCTGTATTTAAGTCAACAAATAATGAATGTGTTCTGTTCAAGAATACTACTAATCATATTTTACTTAACTTTGTATTTGCTTGCAAAAATTGTTGAAGAAGACTGAGAAGAAACTGACCCTCATTAGAAAGATGATGGAGACCACATTTCCCCCACGCGACAGACCATAGTGATGTCCTGCCCACCAGTGAACGACCTCATGGACCTCTGGCCTGCTCTTAAAATAGAGTCTGAGGTAATATGGATCAGCTCTCTCTTTTAAAGTGAAAATTGTGATTCTTACTCATTTGGCTGATATTTTTGCTTTATGAATGTGTGCAAGATTCTTCAAATTGAACTGTTTTTTTAATAAGTGTTGTTGCTGTATTCTCCTCTGGCTGTTATTTCTATGTAGTTGTATGCAGAGTTCCAGCGGATTACAAATCAGAACCTGCCCAACACGCGTGCTATGCTGAGCTTGACCGCTATCTTCCTCGACTGATGACCTTATTCAGACGGAAGGCATCAAAAACTGGGAAGACAGCAGATGCTCTGGCTGAAATTTTAAAATCCACGATGAACAGGTAAATAGATTTTTACACATTTCATAGGTTGAACTCAGTAGAACATTGAACAGGTTCAATGATTGAAATGAGCTTTTGACTTTTGCAATTAGTCCACTTTGTTTTGCCATTTGTCTGATTGCATTAAAGATGTTAACAGGTTATTTGTGGACATATGTTCTGTTTGGACTGTTTAAAATCAGCTTTATGTAAACTCTTCAGTATATGCAATTCTGTTTTTATCTGAATAGGAAATCCATGACATACACCAAAGCGCACTACTGTTCTCCACGTCCTTCCTGTGTATCTGCGTGAGGACGTCTCTGGATGTTTAAGAACCTGCACAGTGAGTCTCCTTAAGTCACTAACAGATTCTGCTGTGTATTATCTAACCCGTAAATACTAACATTTTATTCAATGTTCAGTAAAACATTTTCTTGTAAATGTCCTTGGTTTCAGTCAGCACTTAGATTCTCTGGTATTTTGGCTGATTCATGTGTGCAGAACATGGATCTTATGTTTTTCAACTCTTACAATGAGACCCAGGTCTCTTTGTAAAAGTGGTATTGGATTTCAATGGGACTTGGTTAAGGAAAGACAAATTATGTCATCTGTTCTGTTCCATGTGTTAGTTTGTGATTAGTATCTCTTTTTTCTTCATTCAGGATGAGTCTGATGAGCCAGAGCTTGATGGTGTTGCAGTGGGCCTCATTACTTTCATCGGTGACCATGACGCGAAGTCCAGTTCACTACCACCCTGTGAGAATCACTGTCGTCATTGAAAGTGATGCCGTGGTCAGCCTTCCCAGACTTGGCGATGCCTTCCTGGTAATCTGTGGAGTGATCTATGCACTGCACCTCAGCTATCCCAAAGCACTGACCAACACTTTTGAATTCACTCTAAAGATTTAACTTGGTCTAGAAAGTGGTAAACTATCCCCGAGAGTTGCAGACCCTCAAGAATGAATTAATGATGTAGAAACTCATCTGAAAAAAGGGCTGCAGGGTAAAGCATTATAAAAGGGCTAGTTCAAAGTTATCTCCTTTTGTCTAAATAATGCCTCAAAAAGTTACTGCACTACTGGGGTGTTCAGCCAATAGGCCCAAACTACTCAATATGCCTTTGTTCTCATTAATATAATGCAAAAGTAACGCTAATGTTTTGTATGTTTTAATGTTTTTCTTAACCATTGTGGGCTGCGCAAGATGACTCACATTTCACTGTGCATTTGATATGGTTTGTAAAACATTTACATTTTAGAGTTTTAAGTGAAAATGTTCTTAAACTCTATAGAATTTTTGAAATTTCATCCAAATTGCTGCCCTGTCGCCTTACTCAGGAATTAGCAAGGAAGCCAAAAGCAGTGTTTTTTCTTTTATAGCTGTAAACGAACGATAACTTCATTTTGGTATTATTGTTTTGATTACTCCGATTATTTTCCTGACTATCTGATTAGTTGTCTGGTCAATATCAGAAATGTGTGATAAATATTTATTTCCTAGGGCCTTAAAGAAACATGCCTACCGTATTTTTTCGGACTATAAGTCGCTCGAGTTATAAGTCGCATCAGTCAAAAATGCGTCATGAAGAGGAAAAAACATATATAAATCGCACCGGACTATAAGTCGCATTTATTTAGAAATGTATTTCACAAAATCCAAAACTACACAATAGCACCCAGAACAACAGGCTGAATACGGTAGGTGTCCGGTATGTTAACGTAACACATTAACAGTTATTAAACTATACAATAGCACACAGAACAACTACCAGGTGGCGGCGTTATCGAGGCTAACTGCACCGTTGACAAGCCTCTCCCAGCGGCACGTTGTTCAAGCACCCATGTGTGACTCGTTCCTCCAGCTCTGGCCATCTTGCTTTCAGCCCGCGATTAGCCGATTAGCTTTCTTTGTTTTCTTCATTGCATAAGAGTCACCTTTTCGCCAGTCCCTCACAAGTTTCTCCCTGGTTTCAAACTTTCTTTCTGCTGCTCGATTACCGTTTTCGGCTGCATATTTTACTACCTGCAGTTTATCTCTTTTCTCTTTCTCAGTTGTCTTTAGGAGCAGCATTCTAGTTGTCACAAGCATAGAGCGCCTCTTGCGGCTGTAGATGGTAATGTGTTCAGTATGAATTAACATTTAAAAACATGTTAAATTATATATATTTTGATATACAAGTCGCACAAGTCACAGGACCAGCCAAAGTAGGAAAAAAGGTCGACTTATAGTCCGGAAAAATACGGTACTTATTGGGATTTATTCACAGTATCACCCAGAGTTAGATAAGTCCATACATACGCTTCTCATCTCTTTGCGTGTCGTATCTCTGTCTAACGCACCCATGCCTAGCTTAGCACAGATCCTGGAGGTATCTGGCTCCATCTATGCTCTAATAAGTGACAAAATAACGCCAACATTTTTCCTATTTACATGTTGTGATTTGTACAACATATGCTAAGCTAGGCTAGCAGTGGGTGGCCCAGACAGAGTTACAACACACACTGAGATGAGAAGGGTATTTATGGACTTCTCTAACTCTGGAGGATAACGGTGAATAAGACAAAGTCCCATTAAGTTCGTGTTCGTTTAAGTGACCAGGAACACATTTGGAAGGATAGGATCAGAGAATTTTGAGTTTTTCTTCTTAAAAATCTCTCAAATTTATTTATTTATTTAATATACAATTAAAGTATATAAGTTATATTTTAAAATTATTTTTTATTTTTAATTTATAAATGTTTTTCTATTTCATTTTAACATGTAACTGTTCAAAAGCAGACGTTCACGACTTTAAGATATATTAAGTTAGTTAAACTTAATGTAAGTGAGGAATCGGTTGCCTAAAATTTTTAAGTTTTGAATCACATGTTTTTAAGTAAACAAACTCAACATATTTGACTAATGTGTACTTAAAACAATGACAAAACAAACTAATAAACATTGAGTTTTATTAACATAAAAATTGTGTGGTTGTGTACTTATTTTTTTAAGTTCTGTGAACTTATTCCTGTGGTTTGAAAACTCAAAACTGTAAGTCATAATAACTGAAAATAATTGAGTTCCCTTAACAGAAAACTAAGTCATATTAACTGCAAATATTTGAGTTGAGCTAAATGAGCACTTTTAATTTAACTGTTATCAAAAGGTACAAGTAGCAATTCAACCAACCTTTTAAGTTCGGAAAATTTTGACTTTTAAGTTAATCAACTTAAAAAAAGTGAGGCAACTGATTGCCTCACTTTTTTTGAGTTCTGGTAACTTATTCGGGTTTACAGTGTATGTTTTGGTTAAATATTAGATTCCTGACCACTTTCACAGTCTATAGGCCTTAGGTTAGGAGAGATGCGCTATAGCACAGCCAGGTATGGTGCGTAATGGAGATTCCAAAGCGCTCTTCTTTTGGTCAGAACCAAGGAGAGCGATTGTGGATAGGTCCGTCATTTGCACCGAAACTTTTTACAATGCAACAACATATTGAAAGAACATCAAGCTATTACAATCTTTATTATGTAAGCACATATAATATATATAATATAACAGTATATTAGTCAGTCATTTGTATTAGGTTAAAAAGAGATTTGATAACGTTTTTAATTTAAGGCCCACCCACAATTGGTCTGGCCCATCCAAAACTGGAATCCTGGCGCCGTGCCTGATTTGAAGGCTCCCCTTTTACCTTTTGTAACTGCACGCAGGTTGACAACTTCCTGGAAAGCAGTTTTCTTAGTAAGGCTGCTGTACAGTGTTCACAGTAAATAATAGGACTCAACATATATTTAATGTTACGAGTTCACTGTCTGTGTGTATGAGTGTGGGTGAGTGAGTATGTGCGTGAGTGTGTCTGTGTCTCGCTGTGTGTGTGTGTGTGTGTGATTTGTGGGGCAGGGGAGGGTTAATGGCTTTTCACACAGGGAACACCGCGTTATTATGGAACTTATGCAACTTCTAAGAAACGCCCGCCCTTCAATAGCATTCACACACTACTATTGGCCATACGTCCATGCTTACGCAAGGTAACGGAACCTGATTTGTTGAGACCTGTTTAGAAAACAGGTTTATATTTTAGTGAACTCACAAACAGAAGAATCTGTCTCTTGTTCATAGGGTAGGGAAAAGTTCAACACAGTTCAACTCTTGCAGCGAGCGTGTGACGAGCACGAATGCGACACTTTCACGCTTCTTGCGTCACCTGTCAAACTGTCCCCCCACCCCCACCTGCCCTCTTCCCTCTCATTGGGAATGAATTACGAGGTGCGACAGTGAGGGGGGGATGGAGATAACTTTGCTTCACTTATACAGTCATCAATCAGTCATACATGCATCAACCCACCTGAGGAATCAGCAGACCGGGAGGCCGACATTGGGCGTTAACATACAGGACTTTCAAGCAAGACTGCAGAGTTCACTCCCCGGCAGGGCTGAACTGGGACAAAAAATTGGCCCTGGCATTTTTGGCCCAGGCGGCCCACACCCACCGTGATTGGTCAGACACATTCCCTGCAGACAGTCCTCTTAAAATATGCGTGCATTCTATGATATAAGTTGCCTAGTGTTCTGCGTTCATGTGATCATTTTGGATCCTTCAAGAGGGGTCTAAAGACTTATCTGTTGATTTTACACTTAAATAATGAATTCATTCTTAGAGTTATGATTTGTATATTTATGGTATTTTTATTATTTGTTATTGATATTTGATATTGTATTGCCATTATTGTTATATTACTATTTTGCTTAATATTGGCTTAGCAACTTTAAAACAGTTTACTGTTAATTTTAACTATTGTAAGATTCACATTTTGTCGCTTTGGACACAAGTGTCTGCTAAATACTATAACCATAACTATAACCGTTCCCAAAAGCTACAATAAAGCTGAGAGTAGTACAGTATATGCCCTGGAAAAGAGCACCAATACAAGAGAAGCTAATTAAGCCATTCAAGGAACACTGATGCTTATATCAACACTGATTTTATAGATCACACAGACTTTCCAGCTACCCAACAGGCCAACCGCTAGCATTTTCAATGTAAGCTTAAACAGTTAGGTTACCTGACAGCCACTAACTTTAATGTTACAGCCAAACTGCTTGTTATCGTTATGACGTGACACACCCGCGCGCACGCGCGCGCGCGCACACACACACACACACACACACACACACACACACACACACACACACACACACAGACAGACACAGTCTCCCTCCCTTCCTGAGAGTTCCTGTTAATTTGCCTACTCCTTACCACGTCGTCATCTACTCTCTCTTCCATCTTTTCCTCACTCGCACCATGGCCCTGTCATGGTCAATCTCCTCCTCCTCGGCTTCTTCATATCACGTCATGATGCTGTTTCTGCTTCTCTGTATAGCCAGCCATCTCTCCTCCTCCTCGACTTCAGGTAATGCTGATGTTGAAGCAGCTAGCTACTACAGCCCCAAACATGTCAGAAATTTTGGCACATTTTGAGGAATCCGCCTGTAGATTCTTAATCTTTTTCTCCTGTAATTTCTCTGCACCTCCCTTGCACTTTAGTGGTCGTTTGTCCATTTTAACGTGGATGCTAAACTTCCAGCATAACTATTTTACAGCTCGTGTCTCACGGCCGTGAGGCGTGGCCATAGTGGCTTTCATAAATTTGCGGCCCAGAGTGGGGAAGGGGGGTTCCTGGATTTGATTGGGTCAGGCCAGTGCCAATAAAGAAAATTAACCAATGGGCCGCTGTGAGTTCTTTATGGGCCGGCCTGGCCATAAAATAAAAAAAGGCCTATCGGCGATTCGGCCCAAAAGTGCGTCGGCCCACCGGGAAAATGCCCGGTATGCCAGATGGCCAGTCCAGCCTTGCTCCCCGGGGAAAACTAAAGTCTTTCACCCAGGAAATGTGTGTAAACTTTGGTCATTTTGTGGACTAAATTTAACTGTAATCCTTTATTAATCTAGGTTATTATTATGTTAGTTGCTACAACAAACTCTTAATGCTATGCCTCCTGACACGGTGATAGTGAGACCCAGATTAGCTCACGATACATCCAAGGTAGGCTAAGTTACCATGTGCAACACTTGAAATGCAACGATTCATCTGTAACTTATTCTCTTATTGTAAATGAATGATTTTATGTCTGAGCAAAACATTCATCATGACTATATGACCTCCCCGTAATGCTAACTCTACGACCGCAACCTTTACGACAGCAAGTGTGGTAAAAACACTACTGCTTTTGTCCAAAGGGACCGCTGAAATCAACACAAACTGAAAAAAAAACTACATATATTTAGTCCTCATAAATCCACCGGAGTTTAGAACGGCAATACAAAGGAACAGGAAAGTTACATACACCCAGTCGAAAATGAGTAACAGCACCTCAACAATCCCAGAAATGAAACATCTTGGATATAGACTACACTGACACACACCAGGCAAAGAGCAGTCTAATCTAAATTGGTTATGTTGGTTTCTACAACAATCTCTTAATGCTTTGGCTCTGGACCAATGACAGTGATAACCGGTTTATCTCATGAGACATCCAAAGTAGGCTAAGTTACAGTATGCAAATAAAACAAAACTTTTTTTTATAACTTTCTGATTTAACTACATTCCACTATTACACAAGTTGCAAACTGTGTACAAAATGCAGCTTTAACTTAACTTAAAATTGTCACTTGTTTGCTATACAAGACATCTTGATGACAGCCATGCTCCCCCCTCAACATTTAGCCAACTTGCCATCAAGAGCCAGGCAGCCTTTTTGACTCAGTGAGTACACTATTCTGTATTAACTGGTTCCAGAAATACCTGGAGAATAACAGAAACAGGTCTTCTTCTGCCGGCTACTGTCCTGACATTTTTTACAGTACACACCCCATTGTTGCACAGGATGTTCAGCAGGGTGTGCTATCTCTCACGGCATTAAAAATTAAGCGATAGGAGTAACGGTTTTTGAGGTAGAAGCAGGAGTTTTAAAGGCGCTCCAGGGCCTCATATCTGTGAAAATAACTCTGAGACGGGAGAAGTCATGGCAACCTTTAACTAAAGTTGGTAACACAGAGCTAATTAATAACTTTTACTACTTTACCTACTTCTTACACATTTAAGCAATTTCCAGTTTAGAGTCAGCTTTTTCTAAAAACATAATGCCCATCTTTCAAACATTATTTGTATTATTTAACTTCTCAATGACATTCAAACCAAATTAACCCATTCTCACATTTTCAACTATTCCTACTAGTAGTAAGTAGTAACATTTTCAATGCAGAACTTCTACTTTTACAGTGTGGAAGTAGTACTTTTACTTAAATAAAGGATTTTAATATCCAGAACCAGAGCGGTTCAAAAAGACCTCTACTGTATTTTTAAAATCTGATCTGTTATAAATGAATACCAAATGCTTATGGAAGTTGATCATATTTTATCACCACATTATTTTACCTTCAAAGATCATTATATAAAAACTGTTTACACTCTCAATAAAGCAAGAGACAACAAAACAACAGTTTTTCTGACTCCTTTATATGAGATGCAACAGCTGTGCTCGAGCAAACACAAAGTGATGATCATCAGATGGTTGGGTTGATAATCTTGCCCAAGAAGAGGATTTTCTCTGTGTTACGTTCAGTGATGATGACCATGAATGGACGATTGAACTTCAACACATCGCCTGGGAGGTCAGACGTCCGTCCGATGAGGATGGCTGTGGAAGCTGCAGCTTCGGCTCCGGTCTCGTCCACGTCCAGCGTAGCTTTGTGCACAACCTGCGTTGCAACGCAGAGAAAATGAGATGACAGACAAATGGAATACAGTGCCCTCCACAATTATTGGCACCCCTGTTTAAGATGGGGTCATGGACTTCTAAAAATTCTCCTTTTTTTTTAAACAACATAGAACCCAAATGCAAAAAAAGAGAAAAATCCAACCTTTTATTTAAGTACATTACTTTGGTGGTAAAAAAAAAAATCACACATTTAGAAAAAAAAAACTTGAAATCATGTGTCCCACAATTATTTGCACCCCTGATGTTAATACTTTGCTACACCCCCCCTCTTTGCCAACAAGACAGCACTTAATCTCCTTCTATAACATTTCACAAGATTGGAGCACACAGAGAGAGGGATCTTTGACCATTCTTCTTTGCACAATCTTTCTAGATCATCCAGAGTCCTGGGTCCTCTCTCAACTCTCCTCTTTAGCTCACCCCACAGGTTTTCGATTGGGTTGTGGTCCAGGGAGGAGTTTGTGACTGCTGAACCATTTTTGTGTAGATTTTGCCACATGTTTAGGATCATTATCCTGCTGAAAGACCCAGTGACGACCCATCTTCAGCTTTCTGGCAGAGGCCATCAGGTTTTTATTTAAAATGTCTTGGTAGTTCAAAGCATTCATAATGCCATGCACCCTAACAAGGTTCCCAGGGCCTTTGGAAGAGAAACAGCCCCAAAGCATCACGCACATCCCCACCATACTTCACGGTGGTGAAGGTGCTTTTCGGCATACTCATCTTTTGTTTACGCCAGACCCACTTAGGAGTGTTTGTTGCCAAAAGCTCAATCTTAGTCTCATCTGACCAAAGCACACGATCCCAGTTGAAGTCCCAGTGCCGCTTAGCAAACTCCAGACGTTAACGTTTGTGAGTGTTAGTGAGAAAAGGCTTGTTCCTTGCATGCCTCCCAAACAGCTTGTTGGCATGTGGTAGAGCGCTCTTGATGTTGTTTTTGAGACTTCGGACCCCAAGATGCCACTCCTTTGATGCAATTCTGTGACAGTGAGCTTAGGACTTTTTTTACTTCTCTTACCATCCTCCTCACTGTGCGTTGTGGTAAGATAAACTTGGGACCTCTTCCAGCCTTGTTTGTCACTGTTCCAGTTGTTTTAAACTTCTTAATGATTCCTCTGGCTGTAGATACCGGCGTAAGTTAAGGCGAAGTTACTGTTACTTAAGCTACCTACAAAAAAATATATTTAAAAAAAAATCTATTACATTTTTCAGCGGAATTGTTAGGGGTGCCAAAACATGTTGGGACACATGATTTCAAGTTTTCTTTTTCTAAATGCGATTTTTTTTTTTTACCACCAAAGTAATGTACTTAAATAAAAGGTTGGATTTTTCTCTTTTTTTGCATTTGAGTTCTATGTTGTTTAAAAAAAAAAGGAGAATTTTTAGAAGTCCATGACCCCATCTTAAACAGGGGTGCCAATAATTGTGGAGGGCACTGTATGTGTGAAATAACAAAACATATGCTCTGTTTACTTACTTTTGAGACTGCCAGTCCTTGCTCCTCTGAAATGCCTCTCAAATTTGCACGACCACCAAACATGTCTGTCATTCCCATTTCTGACAGCACATCGTTCAGTTTGTAGGAAGTCTTGATGGAGAACTTTGGAATATATACTTCATGTCTCCTAAAACATTGGGGGAGTGGGGGAGACAAAAATTCAGTGAATCTGACTAGGGCAGGAGTTTCATTTGGATATGAGGGCCTTAAACAATGACATGCTGTTTTCTATCAATGACAGACTCGGATTATTCTAAGTGTTTGACAACATTATGGAAAGGATCCCTACAGAGATAGACCTTTTAGTTAAAGAGTAAGATCCTTTTAGTTTAACATGAAATAGCCCCAAAATCACCATCACCAAACTACACCAGACTCCATGTAAATAATCAGGACTTTTAGCGTGTATAGAGCCAGCATATCTCCACCAGACTCCATGTAAATAATCAGGACTTTTAGTGTGTATAGAGCCAGCATATTTCCACATGTAAATGGGTGAATTAAGGGTTTATTATAACCAAACCAGAGTGGTGATCGTTGGAACAGTGGAAAGATGAACCAAGACGGCTTTTGATTTTGTTTTACGATGAAAAAAGTCCTGATTATTTACATGGAGTCTGGTTGGTTTGGTGATGGTGATTTCGGGGCTGTTTCATGTTAAACAAAAAGGATCTTACTCTTTAACAATAAGTTCTCTTTGTAGGGATCCTTTCCCTTTTGGGTAACCCCAAAAAAAAACACACTTAATTAAATTGAGATAAAGTTAAAACAATAATAATACATTTTATTTATGGGCACCTTTCTTGATACTCAAGAACACATAAACAAAGAGTAAAAGATTAAAGCAGATGCACAACAAAGACCATACAATTACAGACCAATGAACAACTACAGACAAAAAACTTTTTCTTTTTCTTTTTAAACGGGACATGGACACCGGTCTCCTGGGTGAAAGTCCTTTGTTTGTTCGACCCATCCCCCCAAACTTGCCTCCTTTCCAGGACATTTGGCGCTCTTATACTTCCTCACCTTACTTCCTGCTTTGCTCCCGTCAGAACTACTACGGCCGCTAGAGGGCGCCACTTCAAACCTAAATATAGGTCAAAATGATGCACTTATGGGGGCATTTTTTGGGGGAGGACAGTTTCTATTGGACAGGACCAAGCTACCTAAGTTGACACTGAATAAGTGTACCTTATTCAGTGTCAAACCTTCCTCATATTAGAAGCATAAATTAAGATTCTCCCAACCTGGGTCTCGTCATAGCCTTCAACCATTTGGTGACGTGGTTCGGGGAAATGGCGTTCTCCAGTGTTGCCATGACGTCAGGCAACATCAGCAGCATGGAGTAG
The DNA here is from genome assembly GCF_010015445.1 of Perca fluviatilis. Classification (NCBI taxonomy): domain Eukaryota; kingdom Metazoa; phylum Chordata; class Actinopteri; order Perciformes; family Percidae; genus Perca; species Perca fluviatilis. Next base: position 41,616,519 of record NC_053117.1, on the reverse strand, counting down.
GAGCTGTTGAAGGGGAGCTGAAGGACCATCGTGTTCAGCTCGCGGTCGTGATACGTGTGGAGACGATCCTCCAGATTCATCATGTCGACTGAAACCTGGACGATGACAATTTAAACATGAAGACACACAGAATGAACGATGAGGCTTAATTGGACTGGGACTCAAATCCATTCTGTCCTTTTTCTCGTCAGCAAAACTGCAAAAAGGTTGAAAAAAGCAGAAGACGTCAAAAACAAACTAGGGTGTTACAACTATCAGGTTTTCCCAAATTGTATTAACAACATGAAAAATACTTTATATATATTTCGTAAATGAAGAATTCCCAATGGCTTAGCTTTGGGCTGAACCCTGAATGTTTACGATGTCTGACTATGCTCCTGTTTTTTTATTTGAATCTTGATCGCTAGATGTATCCGAGTACTGTCTGCAGCTAATGGCCAGAGCTCCCAGTTAGGTAAAATGCCAGTTGTGGGGGCAAGTTTCTGGGTGTCCACATCTCTGAGGACCTCTTCTGGACCCTCAACACCTTTACCCTGATCAAGAAGGCTCATCGGCATCTCTTCTTTCTGAGGAGACTCAAGAAGGTCCACTGGTCGCCTCAGATCCTGGTGAACTTCTACCGCTGCACCACCGAGAGCATCCTCACCAACTGTGTCACAATTTGGTATGGCAACTGCTCTGACCATGACCGGAAAGCACTGCAGAGGGTGGTGAAAACTGCCCCACGCATCACCGGTTTCTCGCTCTACTTCAATGAGGCCATCCAGGGCAAGCGATGCTTGCATAAGGCGTGCAGCATCATCAAAGACTGTTCTCACCCCAACCACAGACTGTTCTCATGCCAACCACAGACTGTTCACCCCAACCACAGAATGTTCACCCCACTCCCCTACAGGCACACCCTTAACAGCAGGTTCAGAGGAAGCTTCTTTCCTGCGGTTGTCACCCTACTGAACTCTAACTCTGCATCCCGGTGACAACCAACTAAGCCCCCAACCCCCCTATCCCACCCATAGTGTTCTATTTATTTACAAATGTACATACTGTAACTACACTTATACATAGCCATATTCTACTGCTCTTCATACTATTCATCCTGCACACACACTTATTCTCACTACTCTCATAATGTTACTGTTTCTGCACTACAATGGTACTGTTACCACACTGCACATAGCTGTACATATATGTCTATATGGTTCATACTGAATATCCATATTTATTTTTTCTTATAATAATACACTGCATATATCTACATTATTCTTACTCCTATTATAATGTTACTGCTGCTACATTGCACATATCTGAACATGTTGTTCATACATTGTTCATATTACATAGCCATATTTATTCTGCTCTTATAAGGTAACTGCTAATACACTGCACACTTTTATATTTACTCTAAACCACCTTGTGTTGCCTAACTGTACACTACTGTCTACACTGCACTACATTTCTTGTCCTGTCTATACTTGAATATCACAATGCACTTTTATGCTCTTTTTGCACTTCTGGTTGGACACAAACTGCATTTCGTTGTCTTTGTACTTGTACTCTGCACAATGACAATACAGTTAAATCTAATCTAATCTAATTAGTGACTATGTAACTTCATGGAAATGGTCTAAATGATGCCTGTGGCTTGCACAGTAATAGCGTTACTGAAGGTTAGCTCTAGTCTCGCGCTGAAGTCCCAAAATGGTAAACAAACAAACACAAACCATTTATTTTCCACAGTAGATCAACACACATTATGCTTACTCCAAGCTTCTTCCCTTGTGAACACCTCCGATCTTCACTCTTCACACACTACGCTCCGATCTGCACACTACTGTTTACCATTTCCTGCAACAAATGAATTCCCACGGGACTTCAGCTCTGGCCATTAGCTGCAGCAACTCCAGTTTGCTAGCTTTGCTAGTTTTTTTTTTCCTATAGACAGTACTCGGATACATCTAGCGATCAAGACTCAGATAAAAATCGGTCGGATTTCTCCTTTAATTACTGGGACTCAAATAATTATTTTCTGAATTAAGAATGAAACTCTGAACCTTGGTGTTCTCGTCCACGTTGAAGTCGTCCTGCTTGGTGAGCTTTGGGTCAAACTGAGTCGCCCACTTTCCTGTTACACAATGAGCAGAAATAATACACAACCTTTGGTTTGATATGTTCAATTTAACCTCAAAATATGTAAACAGATCTTACATTATTACATTAGATTATTACTGACTAGATCTCATCCCACAGGACCTTTTTACCTTTGTAGTAGATGTAGCTGATGAGGCACATGACTGTGTTTGGATCCAGGCTTTCCAACAGCTGGTCAATCTTCCCGTTGGTCTTCTCCTCCACGTACTTATTGATGGTATCAGCACTTTCTGTGGCTTGGCTGAAGTCCACACTGAACCCATCTGTGAAGTACGACTGCTTCAGGGTCTGCAGGAACTCCGGCTTTGGCTTGAAGCCATTGTCCACGAACACGGCGGTCCCTTCGCTGGCGTCCTCCTGAGATGTGTTGTTGGCCCTCTGGAGGAACCTCTGGAAGGCCTGGTCCACATCTGTCTGCGTCAGGAGGGAGCTGTTGAAAGCAAGACCACTGAAAAGCTGACGGTGCGTCTCTCCCTGCGCTCCCACGGACAACGCAGCCAAGGCAGTCGACACACTAGCCGGGGAGAAGAAGATATTCTTTCCCTGAGAGTCAGCATGAGCTGCTAACTGCCTGTAGAGTCGGAAGGAAAACTCTTGGTTTGCTTCGTTCACCAGGGAGACGCTGTTGGCGCTGCCGTCCGCTACAGTGTCTTGGACGGTCTTGTCGTCATCGTGACCCAAATGGTGATGGCCTCTGCCCACACAGATCACCGCTGATAGGACCCAGAGACCCACGACTGCACGCATCATCATTGTGAACTAAGACAAAAGTTCAAAAGTTCAGCTTCATTGTTTTAATGAGTAAACTTATTTTGTACTGGAGGTATTTTCTGAAGGGTTAGTATAATGTGTATGTGGGCTGTTGTTACTCTCAAAAAGGTGGTTATTTTTCAAGCTGGATATTTCCCTATTCGTTTGTGTCTAAGTGACTGAAAATCTTTTAAACAGGTCCAGTAGTGAGCGAGAACGCTGTAACCAGCAGCTGTGAACCATGCCACAATGTAAACAAAACTTAAAAACAAACCTTTTCTGGCTGTGAGGATGGAGAGAGATCACCAGAACTGAATCTCCAGCCCTCTTTAAAGAGTCAATCAAGCAAATGTGAACCAGGTGTAGACTACCACACCTCTGCCTGCCTCCTACCCAGCTCACATGATCCACCCATAAAGTGGGAGGGGTCATCACAATTGTCAAACTAATGAATATCTATCTATAAATTACAGGAACGTAATATGTCTCCATAACAGTAGGCAGCGCTAATCTGTATTGTCGCCCAAAAAATTTAAACCGGCAGCTGATTGAAAGAACGCGTCACGTGGGTCTGGCTTCACCCCGACCATAATGGCGGCTCGTTCGGAATACTATCTCATATTTTATGAAAATAATTCCCCCGAAACGTGTTTCTGAAAACATTTTAAGAGAGAAATAGGACGTGCAGTTGCTGAATCTGTCTTCATGTCAGATCGACAAAGGTCAGTTTAAAAGATTTTCATCAGATTTTGAGAGACTCTAGTCACGCTCATTCCACTCGTCATTTCCGGGTTAGCTCTCCACCAATCAGATTTTTCATTGAGTCCGACTTCCCAACCACTGATTCAACAAGTCAAATTTGGCCCAAATGAACGCCCACGGCCCCTCCGACTGACGACAGCACGGAACACAACGAACAGACTCGAGTCACCGACATCGCCAGACTGTCCTTCGGCCGATAATCGGGTTGGTGCGTCAGCGCCTTTACTCTAATTGCCCTTCCCCCTAGTAGTACCTACTCCAGCACTAACATTTCTCTCAGTATGTTTTGTGGATGTTCGTTTTTCACCTGAAGTAGTCGCCTGCTCTGAATCTCACCTGAATGTTCGCGCTAACGTTCATTCGTGGATGTTCAATGAATCTCTAAGTCAGCTACAGTGTTTAATTCTGAATATTATATATATATAATAATATATGTATTTTATTCTGGTGCGCTTAATGTTATCGTTTTCGAGTTTAGGCTACTGTGTAATAGTAGCCTAGGCTATTCAGCAACTCAAACACGCTAGGCTGTTTCAGCAACTAAACATGTCCTATTCAATGCGTTCCTAGTGTCTTTCAAGGCCTTGCACTGCCCCAAACCACCCATAGTATTCTATTTATATTTATATGTACTGTATCTACATTTATGCATACCCATATTCTACTGCTCTTTATAGTGTTTATACTGCACATGCACTTATTTTTCCTACTCTTAAAGGGGAACTATGCAGTTTTTTTTAGCTTAATTGAGCTTAACTGAACAGCTTCAGAGTCATTGGAATGGTTAAATGCCTTTTTTTTTCGAGTTCAATGGTGGTCGTCTTGCTCCCCCCTAGCGCCTGTGAGCGGAAAAAACACCCTTGCAACGTTAAGAAGTATGGCGTGATATCAGGTCTCGCGATGTAACGAATTGCTTCATGGCACTGCACACATACGCCCACTCAGGAACCAGCTAACAAGGTAGCGATGCAGTTTTTAACACTATCGTCATGGCTGAGCCGGCAAAAAAGAAGCAGAAAGCTAGGAAAGCACTGTCGGAGGAACAGAGAAAAAGGGAACGGCAGACTGACCGAGAGAGGAGTCAGACACGAGTAAACATCGGAACTGCCAAATATCTATTCTGAAGCTGTAGGGGGAGCTCTATAGAGAAACCTGTAAGCAAAAAGCGAAATGGCCCAAAACTGCATAGTGCCCCTTTAAAATGTTACTGTTACTACTATGCACATATCTGTCTATATTGTTCATACTATATATCCAAATTTATTCTGCTCTGATAATGTTGCTGTTCAATTTTTTTCAATTTCAATTTTATTTGTAAGGGACAGTGTGCAATTTAAACATAAATGTAATCATTTGATGCATTGCACCAGAGTTAGCCTTAGGCTAAGTTGCATCTGTAGTCCCACAGAAAGCACAAATACAACAATTTAAAAACAAAACAATGCTTAATTAGTAAAAAAAATGGATAACAAATAAAAATACATCTCATATTACAGGTACACACACACACACAACATGATCAAGAGGTGTAGCGGTATGCATAGCAAACAACCCATTCACACACACACACACACACACACACACACACACACACACACACACACACACACACACACACACACACACACACACACACACACACACACACACACGCTAATGTCACTGCACATATCCTTACTGTACACCCAACACAGTCTCACGGCAGTTTGTGAAATGGTCACGTTATTTTTAATCTAATGATTCGTGTACACAGACACGTTTATCTCGACACGATCCCCGGTCTCCGGGGGACACGGGACAACAACAGGACGATTGGGTTTAGGATAAGAAGAAGGTGACAGTTGGGTTTAGGAAACATGACATGGGGGAGACGATCGACCGGTCTCCTGGGTGAAAGTCCTGTAGTTTGACCCATCCACCCCCCCCCCCGACCAACCTCCTTACGCAGATTTTCGGCCTTTCATACTACTCGCTACCGTAGCCGCTCTTAATCCATTAGTTTAAAAGACGTGCTGACCACCATGAAAATAAAACGAGATAAACGTGTACATGTACACGAATCAATGGATTAAATACCGTGACCATTTCATGACCTGCTGTGAGACTGGGTTGATACACCATGCCACTTTATTAACTGTATACTACTGTCTACACTGCACTATATGTCATATACTGATTATACTGCAATATATGTCATATACTGATTATACTACACTATGTCATTTACTGTTTATACTGCACTACCTGTCTATACTTTAATATCACATGCATTTGTGGTTAGACGCTAACTGCCTTTCATTGTCTCTATACTTGTATCTCTGCACAATGACAACAAAGTTGAAACTAATGTAAATCTAATCTAATCTCCTGCTACCTGTACACAGATATCCAAATACATGTCACCACTATAAATTGATATGTAACCATGTTCTGTAGTTTAATTTTCCATATTTATCGTATGTCATTATATCAGTATCAGCATTCTACTATGCACAAATAAAAATATCACTGAACTTTTGCTGTGTAATTGAAAAAAAAACACTGAGCACTCAAACACACCACTAAAAATTACTAATAACACACACAAAAACAGATTTTGCACGGGCACTGCACTAGTAACAAATAATACTAAAAAACATCAATACATTGATTGAACTTCCAAAAGGAGAATAAGTAGAGTAAATCTAGTCATCTCTAAAAGAATTTACAGTTCCAGTGTGCACAGTTACATCTTAAACTCAATGTGTTAAACTGTATTTAACTGTTGGCAGAGTATTTAAACGTGTACATTAAACACATTAAAACAATCCATCTTTCTAACAGCTTACCTTCTCCTGGTTGAAGCGCAGACAGAGAAGCACTGACAGGATGAAGAGAGATGCTCCTTTTTATAAGAATAAATCAGAGAAACTGTACTTTAGCTTTGTTTATTCTCTGTCTCAAAGTCTTATTTGCTCGGCCCCTGCATTCGTTCTGTGTAATCATGTCTCACCGTAACTCACATCAAAGTGAGGCTGCAGCAGATAAACACACCATGACCCGTTGGACCAATTTAACCCTTCAGGACAAATGTTCAGCGTCGGCTTTCCTGTAATTAAAGGCTGCCCAGATCTCAACCTTTTGTAACTGCACACAGCTTGACAACATCCTGGAAAGTGGTTTTCTTAGTTAGGCTGCTGTACAGTGTTCACAGTAAATAATAAGACTCTACATACATTTAATGTTACGAGTTCACAGCAGCAGCAGGACTGAATCCCACAAAATGTGTGTGTCTGTGTGTGTGTCTGTGAGTATGTGCGTGTCTGTGTCTCGCTGTGTGTGTGTGTGTGTGTGTGTGTGTGTGTGTGTGTGTGTGTGTGTGTGTGTGTGTGAGTATGTGCATGAGTGTGTCTGTGTCTCGCTGTCTGTGAGTGTGTGTGTGTCTGTGAGTATGTGCGTGTCTGTGTCTCGCTGTGTGTGTGTGTGTGTGTGTGTGTGTGTGTGTGTGTGTGTGTGTGTGTGTGTGTGTGTGTGTGTGTGTATGTGCTAGAGTGTCGGTGTCTGTGGTGTCGCTGTCTGTGAGTGTGTGTGTGTGTGTGTGTGTGTGTGTGTGTGTGTATGATGTGTGGGAGCACCGTACATATTATGGAACTTATGCAACTTCTAAGAAAGGCCCGCCCTTCAATAGCATTCACACACTACTATTGGCTGTAACCTGTTTTGTTGATGTAGGTTCAGGTCCTATCCCCTGACCAATCAGCTATCCTAAACCTTAACCACTCGAGGTCAATGCCTAACCCCAACCAATCGAGCTGCTTTGTAGGGCGGGGCTTTCCTAGAAGTTGCGTGGGTTACATAATAACGCGAGAGCCCCACTCCACCTAGGTAGTCGCGTGGATCTACTGCGCTCCTCACGTGAAGGACAACGCTCCACGATTAAACGCCAGGCGATCAGCTGACCGTGGTATCATAGCTCCCTAATCACAGGTCCAGTAGTAATAGTGGTTACTGCTGATAGCTAAAGTGAGCTACATTAGCATAGTCATAGCAAAGTTGGTTAGTAATTACAGACGTTACCTGATAAATCCGGTCTTGTGCCGATGCTCTGACTAGCAGAATCTCTGCGGTCTACGTCCTGAGAACCGTTTAGAAAGCAGGTTTACGTGTCAGTGAACTCACAAACCGAAGAATCCGTCTCTTCTTCATTGATTTGCGTGTCGCTCGCGTTGGGAAAAGGTCAACACAGTTCAGCTCTTGCAGCGGGCGTGTGAGCACAAACGCGGCAGTTTCACCCTTCTCCCTTCGTAACATTTTTTGAGGTTTCTGCGCTTTTTTCAATCCATGCAGACATGTCCCGGGACCCCCCCGTAGATAGGGATCTCAGCCTCTCCAATGTTGAAACCAAAGTTATGCCCTTGACTGACTTTATCTGTCCAAATGATTAACAGACTGATGAAGGCAGAAAGGATCGATCACTGGGGCACGCTCTTATCTTTAGAGATAGATTGTAAAGATTTACAAAGAATATGTTCCTCTCTAACTGGGACGTTTTGGGACCGATTGGGGGGGGGATTGCTGTTACATTACATGTCATTTATCTGACGCTTTTAGCCAAAGTGACTTACAATTGCTCTATATGTCAGAGGTTGAACGCCTCTGGGACAACTAGGGGTTAAAGGTCTAATGTACCAGTGGGAATTGAACCCAGATCTCCCACACCACAGGCATGAGTCATATCCACTGCTGTGGATGAACACACAGAGATACACTGGTAAGAGCCAATGAGGTTGAACCATGCATCAGCTGATTTAAATAGCTCACGTTACGGTGTTGAGACAACAGTTAACTTCATTTAATATTGTATGTGGATAATAAGGATTTTTTTAAAGATATCTTCAGTTAAAGAGCTGGATCACAGATAACTCTGATCTAAACTATAATAGGACTACAGCTACTCAAGAGGCTATTCCTAAACTCAGGCGAAAACAAGAAATTAATAGGGAAAGTGTACAAACACCTTATAGAAGCACAGGCAGATAATTATTCTCTCCAAAAATATATATATGGAACAAACCACCAATGAGAATCTGCGTCTCATACAATATAAGCTCATGACAAGGATATACTACACTAAATCAAAAATAGATAAATGTGATGCCTCTATCTCCCCTGTTTGTGTAAAATGTGGCATACAAAAGGAGACAATAATACATGCTTTCTGGGAATGTGAGAAGGTCTGTAATGGTTGGTTAGAGATTCACAGTTTTGAGCAGTATCTTCCAAAAATACTGACGAGCTAAAATACCCCATTGGACGGATGGTTCTTTTCTTCTCCTTGGTATATAAAAAAAATACATTTTACAGTATTGGAAGGATACAGAGGCCCCATCGTTACAACAATGGAAAGGACTAATAAAATACTATTCAAGTATAGAAAATTCAATGTTCCAAGACCGGAACAAAAGGCAACAATTCAACAAGTGTGGCAGGACATATATGAAGCGTTGTAAATGTAATGGCTATGATATAAGAACTAGGTATGGTGACTGAGCGCTAGAAACCAAGTAAGTGTGTGTGTGTGTGTGTGTGTGTGTACCTGTTTTACTATATTCGTGGGGTCCAAAAACCGGGGATTACAGTATCCTTGTGGGGTCTGCACAGTTTAAAGGGCTGTTTGAGGGTTAAGACTTGGTTTTAGGATTAGGGATAGAATTAGGTTATGGTTAGGGTAAGGGTTAAGGTTAGGCATTTAGTTGTGATGGTTAAGGTTAGGCATTTAGTTGTGATGGTTAAGGTTAGGGTAAGGGTTAAGGTTAGGCATTTAGTTGTGATGGTTAAGGTTAGGGTAAGGGGCTAGGGAATGCATTATGTCAATATGTCCCCACAAAGATAGTAATACAGACGTGTGTGTGTGCGTGTGTGTGTGTGCGTGCGTGTAAAATGTGGAGTAGAAGAATACTGATACCGGTAAGAAATGTATCCTGTTTGGAGTGTGAAATTACACAGTATGTTGATACATGTATTGCTTCTTGATGGAAATAATAAAAATAATTATAATAATATTGTATGTGGATTTTTCTTTTGCGGGGTGCACATGTTCCACCAAAACCAGTTCCTTCCTGAGACTATTTAGCAGAGCCGCCATCGCTGCGTCTGGAGCTTAGCGCCGCCTGAGACCGTTGCGATTGGTTTAAAAGAATGGAAACAACCCAGAGAGTTTGTCTTTCCTATCCCAGAATGCTTCTGTGGTGTAGCCAGACCTTCCTCCGCAGCGCTGTGGAGATACAGCTGGCTATACCACACTGAAGGCGTGTCAACACAAGGCGAAATAAAATATTTGCGTCGCGCCATTCGCGAGAGATAGATCGCAGGATCACGTTTGGATCAATTTGTGTTTAATCTGGTACCTTGTAGAGATGTAGGCTTCAACCACGTCTCTTTCCGTCATCATACGGCCCAAATAAACTCTGCTGCTGCTCTGTACATCTGGAAATGTCTGGATTAATAATATCACCTGGCGGAGCAAACGGCTCAGCGATGTTTTCCTGCCTTCTCCAGGAAGGAAACGTTACGTCTGATGTCTGCCATTTACAGCACGACTTAAAGTACGCATTGTGCCGTTTTTAACTGCTATAAACAGATAGAAAGTATGCTGAAATAACAACAGCATAGTTCAAAGTCTGAATTGATACTTTATCAGGGCTGTTCGCAAGACGACAAGCAAACAACTTTTAAAATGCTTGGTTTCTGGATGGAGTCTGGTTCTACCAGGGCTCTGCTAACACTGGCGCTGCTCCATAAACACAGCAACAGAGATATCATTTCACAACTTACCAGGTAGTCAAACTTTCCCCGCTTACTTCTCACAAAGAAAACTCCTCCTCCTCTAAACACCGATTGGCTTTTGCTACACATCTACACCCACATTTCTCACTTCAATCCACGGTGCGGCACGAATGAGGCCAATTTTGCATCATCGCCTCATTTGCGTCTATGTCTTTGTATGGAATTGTGCCGCCAAATTTGCACCGTAACGCTTCAATACTGACAACAGAGTAAGTAGAACAACCGTTAAAAAGGTGCGACGACAAAAATTAGTCCAAGCACGCCTTCCATAATGAAAAACTAAACTCTTTTAATGGAGCATAGCATGTAGTTTTTGTCATTAGCGGGCCCACACGTCTCCAAATAAAAAGGCTCAACATATCACAGACAAAATAGAAAGTGCTGCTGTAAAATAAATGCTAAGTTACGTTGACAACTGAGTGATCTTACGTAGACACATGATTCTTTCTGCAGAACTGAGAGCAGCAGTCACATCTCCCCAACTCTCTCCACAAATTATCCAAAATGAGATTCACACAGCACACAACGGCGAGCAGGCCCGGCATGATGCAGCCTCGCACCCACAAAACAAATCACTCATGCTCTCATAAACTCAAATCCAACGTAAAAAAACAGTCCGAGACAGAAGTGAGGAAGAGGCTGGTGGAATCAGGGAGGGGGGGGGGTCAGTATTCGTCCAAGTTGTCGGCTTTGGGGATGGAAAGGCCTCGGTCCTTCAGGGCGGCCGTTTTGACTTTCTCCGTCTCCTGTTTGGCTTGCTGCTGCAGCCGCTGCTCCTCCAGGATCTCCTCGATGGAGACCTGCTGCAGGACCGTGTCGCAGGGCTTCTCCACATCCTGCACAGACCGAGACAACACGTTCATCTGGAGTTCACAAGGTTTATCTCCCCTATTAGGATGCTTCCGATACACGGGCTACGATGCATTTTAATATCAAACGATTCGGTGAGATACGATTCAATCGGATAGATACAGTTAACATTTGTTTAATGAACACACATTTATTTTCCACTGTAAATTTAAATTAAGCCTATTCTATAAAAGAAGCATTGCCTTCCTTCAAATAAATAGCAAATTTAGGACATGCTAACAGCATACACTGCACCTTCAACTTCATTAGCCACATCCCGTCAGCTCCATGTTAAATCAAACTGTCTCCTCGCTGCTGTAATCTAAAGCTACGTTCAGATATTAGCTATTCAGATGCACAAATACTCACTATCTCTCCGAGCAGCACCACATTCTCTCCTCTCACGATGAAGATTCCTCGGGGGATGTCTCCAAACTTCTTCCCAACGTGGATGCGCTCGACTGTCTGGTGGAAAACTAAATTGGCTGAGAGGGAAACGAGGAGAGGAAAGGAGTTAGAGATATTAAGGGCAGTGTTAAACTACTACAGACAAAAACTTTACAGAAAGTTGTTTTTCTCAGACTGGTGGAAAGAAAACATTTATCTTACTACACGTTGTCTATTTTAGGGCTGTGCAATTAATCGAAATTTAAAATCGTGTTTATGATTTTCGGCTCCCAATGATCACAAAAACAGAATAATTGAGAAAAACTAATATTTAGCTCAGTAAGTTTTGCAAGTAAACTCTTATTTTCTCCTGTGTTCTGAATGAGAAAATAAAAGTTTAAAGTATTTAAGCAAAATCTCACAGTTCTAGGTGTTTTCTTTTTTTTTAACTGATGATTAATTTCACTTTTTCCACTGTTTTTTAAGTTCAATAATTGCAGCATCTTTCCAGAAGTCAACGAGTAATTGTTAAATTGTCGTGACTTCAATATTGACCGAAATAATCAGGATTATATATTTTTTTCCCCATCATCGAGCAGCCCTAGTCTATTTGTGTCCGTAGATTTCTTCTCCATGCATTTTTTTCCCGTATCGGTCTTCCTAAAAATTCATCACGCACATAAGCCTTGCACACGGAGTCCGAAGTTTATTTATTAAATCAGTTGCAAAACATTTTGCAAAAAAACGAGATCTCTCTCTCTCTCTCTGAGAACAACGTGCTCTGGTTAATTGGAATTTCTTTAAACCAATCAGAATCATTGTGGGCGGGGCTAAGCTCCAGACAGAGCCACGGTGCATCTGCTAAATAGTCTCAGGAAGGAACTGGTTTTGGTGGAACATGTGTACAGATTTTGCAGAGGTACCGTCTGCAAAATACGTCTCCTTCCTCTGTCTCTGTGTTGGCGTTCTAACCTCCGGTGGATTTGTGAGGACTATGGTTAACTGCTCCTCAGATCTCTGCAGGGTAAATCCAGACAGCTAGACTGACTGACTGACTGACTGTCTAACAGCTAGCTAGACTATCTGTCCAATCGGAGTTTTCTGTTGCACGACTAAAACTACTTCTGAATGTCCACATGTTCCACCAAAACCAGTTCCTTCCTGAGACTATTTAGCAGAGGCACCGTGGCTCCGTCTGGAGCTTAGCACCACCCAAGATGACTGTGATTGGTTTAAAGAAATGCCAATAAACCAGAGCACGTTTTTCTCCCATCCAGGAATGCTGTGTGGACTAGCCAGACCTTCCTCCACAGAGCTGTGGAGGAAGGTCTGGCTATAAGAGACTAGTCAACTGATAACTACAAGCGACTTCCTGCCTCGCATTCCAGTTATCTTTATTAAATTGTTCATCTGGTTGATGGTGTCCTTGCTACTGAAATGAGATAGTTAAATAACATGACTGTTGTACTTGTGATCCTCCTGGCGTTAACGTACGTTTGTATTTTATTTCGTTTTGTTCTGACTGCAGGTCTTTGAACGTTGTTTTGAATAAAGACATTTAGGAGATTTACCGAACTGGTCGATGCTCCTGAGGTAGCCGATCAGAGTCCTTCCATCCCGGAGCAGCACCAGGTGCTTCTCTGCAGGAAACAACCAACACGGGCAGCATTCATTACATCAAATGGCTACCAACCAATGAGAATGCACCATTCATCCAGAAACACAACATCACACGGCTACCAACCAATCAGACTGCACCTTTCATCCAGATACACAATGTAACAAAGTGCTTCACAGAAACAAACAGGATAGATAGATAGATAGATAGATAGATAGATAGATAGATAATTCACTGGAAATAAAAACAGAAGCTAATCATGAAGCTCGCAAACATTTTACAGTGAAGTAGTGCAGAGTAACTATGTACATTTACTCCAGTACTGTACCAAATGTTGAGGTACTTGTACTTCAACTTGAGTCTTTTCTTTTCATGTCACTTTCTACTTCTACTCCATTACATTTCAAAGTAAGTGTGCATGTGTGTCTCTGCATGTGTCTCTACACGTGTGTCTGTGTATGTGTGTCTTTGCGTGTGTTTGTGCAATATTGTACTTTTTACTCCGCTACATTCATGTTGCTTTAGTACACACACACACACACACACACACACACACACACACACACACACACACACACACACACACACACACACACACACACACACACACACACACAATTAAGATAATGTAATTAATAGTGGGTTTATTGTCATTAAGATATTGTAATTAATAGTGGGTGTATTGTTATTAAGATAATGTAATTAATAGTGGGTGTATTGTTATTAAGATAATGTCATTAATAGTGGGTGTATTGTTATTAAGATAATGTCATTAATAGTGGGTTTATTGGTATTAAGATAATGTCATTAATAGTAGGTTTATTGTTATTAAGATAATGTAATTAATAGTGGGTTTATTGTTATTAAGATAATGTCATTAATAGTGGGTTTATTGGTATTAAGATAATGTCATTAATAGTGGGTTTATTGTTATTAAGATAATGTCATTAATAGTGGGTTTATTGTTATTAAGATAATGTAATTAATAGTGGGTTTATTGTTATTAAGATAATGTCATTAATAGTGGGTTTATTGTTATTAAGATAATGTAATTAATAGTGGGTGTATTGTTATTAAGATAATGTAATTAATAGTGGGTTTATTGGTATTAAGATAATGTAATTAATAGTGGGTTTATTGGTATTAAGATAATGTCATTAATAGTGGGTTTATTGTTATTAAGATAATGTAATTAATAGTGGGTTTATTGTTATTAAGATAATGTAATTAATAGTGGGTTTATTGTTATTAAGATAATGTAATTAATAGTGGGTTTATTGTTATTAAGATAATGTAATTAATAGTGGGTTTATTGTTATTAAGATAATGTAATTAATAGTGGGTTTATTGGTATTAAGATAATGTAATTAATAGTGGGTTTATTGTTATTAAGATAATGTCATTAATAGTGGGTTTATTGTTATTAAGATAATGTAATTAATAGTGGGTTTATTGTTATTAAGATAATGTAATTAATAGTGGGTTTATTGTTATTAAGATAATGTAATTAATAGTGGGTTTATTGTTATTAAGATAATGTAATTAATAGTGGGTTTATTGTTATTAAGATAATGTAATTAATAGGGGGTTTATTGTTATTAAGATAATGTCATTAATAGGGGGTTTATTGTTATTAAGATAATGTAATTAATAGTGGGTTTATTGTTATTAAGATAATGTCATTAATAGTGGGTGTATTGTTATTAAGATAATGTCATTAATAGTGGGTTTATTGTTATTAAGATAATGTCATTAATAGTGGGTTTATTGGTATTAAGATAATGTCATTAATAGTGGGTTTATTGTCATTAAGATAATGTCATTAATAGTAGGTTTATTGTTATTTGCTACTGAATGCTTAGCCTATATGTCAAGATCAAAGTTGGCCTATATAGTAACTCAACAAATACAGTTCAATCACAACTGAGAATATGCCTCAATGTGTGTGTGAATAGAGGTGAATAAATATATATAGTTTGTGTTGCAGCGAAGTGTCAGGACTGTTTCATGGGGGGGGAGGGGGGTGTTCGGACCTGCCCCCACTGCTAAAAACAATCCTAAAGGAAACACTGAATATGTAAGGGACAAATATGTAAGGGACACGTGTAAGGGACAAATATTTAATATGTAAGGGACACATGTAAAGGACAAATATGTACCTTACACCTCAGAAAGTCCACAATGTAAGGTGCATAATTGTACCTTAAAGGGGTGATAGAATGATTATATAGGGTATTTCACACTGTTCCTTATGGTCTCCTAATGGGGTATGTAACATTAGTTGGGCTGAAAATGGCCTGGTTGATATTTTATTGGCCCTTATGCATCCCTGTGTTTTGGCCCTATTTGTAACAAGAGCTTTTCTTCCAAATATGGTATGGTCATGAATATTTAGATGAGCTGCGCGCTGATTGGTTGAGCGAATCCCCAATACACACGCATTAGAGGTCGCACGCTGATTGGTTGAGCGAATCCCCAATACACATACATTAGAGAAGCAACAGAATCTCATATTTCAGACACTGCAATGTTTCCTTACCAAATTCACTTCTGAGACTTTTTTTATGTTAGAAATCAACTGTATAAAGCTCAAATATGGGCCGTTTTACGAAAATTGATGGTTAATTGCAAATTTGGTAAGAATGTGTGTCGGAGTTAAGCGGGGGTGCTGCTGCCTCGGCGCCCGGCCTGCTGTGAGCTCCGTTAGGCTGGCTGCCCTGACAGAGCTCCAGGGCCTGTGACTCCCCTCTTCCTGCTAGCTAAATGGCCCGTGTGTGAGAGTGAGAGCGCTGTCAGCGAGCTTGTTACACCAGCAATCTCTTACCTCATGTTACACACAATGTCACGCCACTTATACAACATCTAACTAAAGGTCTTATAAAGCTAACAACTGTGTCCGATTTCAAGTTAATGAATATTTGTGAAGACTAGCTAGGGTTTCGTTAGCTGCGACTGTCCCTTCAATCCTATCTATGTGTAGCTACAAATCACGGATAGTTAGCTTCATTTTCGTCGTAATTTGAGTATATTTACAGTTTGAATTTCGTCACGCCACATATACAACATCTAACTAAATGTCTTATAAAGCTAACAATGGTGTCCGATTTCAAGTTAATGAATATTTGTGAATTCCAGAGGAGTTCTAAGAGGAGGCTAGCTAGCTCTCATTGATAGAGCTACATCCAGCCGCAGGCGTGTATTTCTCCGATCGTTTGTTTAAATAACTCAACACATTATAATTACACACATTATAAGAGTAACTGGAATCTGTGGTAAGAGACTGCTGGTGTAACAAGCTCGCTGACCGTGCTCTCACTCACACACACCTGGCATTAGGAAGAGGGGAGCTGCAGGCCCTGGAGCTCTGTCAGAGCACCAGCGTTTAGTAGTCCATTGGCCCACAAAACGGTGACTTTGAAGTGCCGTGGGCTGCCAGCCGTAACGGAGCTCAATCGAGCTCAGAGCAGGCCGGGGTCTGTGAAGGAAGGCAGGCCGGGCGGCGAGGCAGCTACACAGGCAGCACCGGCCGCTGAAGTCCGACACACAGTCGGACAAAATTTGCAATTAGACATCCATTTTCGTAAAACGGCCAATATTTGAGCTTTACATAGTTGATTTCTCGCATAAAAAAGTCTCAGAAGTGAATATTGTAATGGAATAGCAGAGATTTGCGTAACCTAGCTAGATTCAGAAGACTACCTGATCTCAGGTCAGTTGTGTAGCCTATGTAAATGTACTACCTGATCTCAGGTCAGTTGTGTAGCCTATGTAAATGTACTACCTGATCTCAGGTCAGTTGTGTAGCCTATGTAAATGTACTACCTGATCTCAGGTCAGTTGTGTATAGCCTATGTAAATGTACTACCTGATCTCAGGTCAGTTGTGTAGCCTATGTAAATGTAGTACCTGATCTCATGTCAGTTGTGTAGCCTATGTAAATGTACTACCTGATCTCAGGTCAGTTGTGTGTAGCCTATGTAAATGTACTACCTGATCTCAGGTCAGTTGTGTAGCCTATGTAAATGTACTACCTGATCTCAGGTCAGTTGTGTAGCCTATGTAAATGTACTACCTGATCTCAGGTCAGTTGTGTAGCCTATGTAAATGTACTACCTGATCTCAGGTCAGTTGTGTATAGCCTATGTAAATGTACTACCTGATCTCAGGTCAGTTGTGTAGCCTATGTAAATGTACTACCTGATCTCAGGTCAGTTGTGTAGGCTATGTAAATGTTGGGGCGTGACCGTTCTCTTAATACACATACGGCCGTGACATAGATAGATAGATAGATAGATAGATAGATAGATAGATAGATAGATAGATAGATAGATAGATAGATTTTCATAGTAAAGGGGTGTCAATGGGATTTTGAGCTTATATATGTCCTATTTACCCACCGAGCTGTCGTTATTCAACTATGACAGGGTAAAATCGGTTTTGCATTCTATCACCCCTTTAAAAAAAAAAAAAAAAAAAAGATACATTTTTGTACTTTTAAGGGAACATTTGCTAAGTTTGTACCTTAGGGAACAGAAATGGACCTGTATAAGACCTCTTTTGTGACTGTTTGAAGGCAGAGGCTGCTATTCTCTGTGTAAAACATGCGAGGCGTCATTTGAAAAGTACAGTACCGGAGTAAATGTACTTAGTTTCTCTTTAGTTTGCTAAATGTTGCAGTTTGTGTCAGACACGATGCTCCACATCTTAAGACGTACACCGTGTGTGTGTATGTGTGTGTGTGCACGAGGAGCCGCTCGAGACTTACTGTCGATGTCGTCGATGAGGCTGGCCGTGCCCGGTACGTAGTTCATCTTGTGCCGCTGGTTCTTAGCTTCGTGTATCTTTAGTTTATCTAACGTCAAGCCATTAATGTTTCTAAACGGGTTGCTTTCAAGAGGAGCACCGGAAGTGTCTTTATACACGCCCGGGATAAACTTCCTGTTCACGTTTTTAACCCTTTACGCGCCGCGAGGCTGGCTGCGGCTGCAACTGAAACTATTTTTTTTGGGGTGGCGGGGGTTTTAAACAGACTTTATTAGCAACAATTTATTATTACAATATACAAAATAGCTAAATGAAATAGAATTTAAAAATTACAACAACAAAAAATAGAAAAAATGAAAACAAAAATATTTAAATAAATATATATATATATATATTTAATTTAAATTGAAAAATTGAAAAATAAATAAAAAATATATTTTTTACTACCAACACATTATAATTACAATAAACAGTTACAGAAATGTACAGCTCACAGCTTAAAACAATGAATAATCAACCTAAATATCATCTGACAATGTTGTCCATGATGTGAGAAACTTCTTAACACGAAACAGCCCCGAAATCACCATCACCAAACTCCACCAGACTCCATGTTATCTAATCAGGACTTTTAGCGTGTATAGAGCCAGCATATCTCCACCAGACTCCATGTTATCTAATCAGGACTTTTAGCGTGTATAGAGCCAGCATATCTCCACCAGACTCCATGTTATCTAATCAGGACTTTTAGCGTGTATAGAGCCAGCATATCTCCACCAGACTCCATGTTAACTAATCAGGACTTTTAGCGTGTATAGAGCCAGCATATCTCCACCAGACTCCATGTTAACTAATCAGGACTTTTAGCGTGTATAGAGCCAGCATATTTCCACCAGACTCCATGTAAATAATCAGGACTTTTAGCATGTATAGAGCCAGCATATTGTGTGTATAATGATTATATAGTGATTGTTGGAACAGTAGAAAGATGAACCAAGACGGCTTTTGATAGTTTTATTTAGTCCACTTTGAATGAAATCACCATCACCAAACTTCACCAGACTCCATGTAAATAATCAGGATTTTTTTCATCGTAAAACACACTTCATTCAAAGTGGACATAAACTAAATAAAACTACCAAAAGCCGTCTTGGTTCATCTTTCCACTGTTCCAACAATCACCACTCTGGTTTGGTTGAAATAAACGCTAAAAGTCCTGATTATTTACATGGAGTCTGGTGGAGATATGCTGGCTCTATACACGCTAAAAGTGCTGATTATTTACATGGAGTCTGGTAGAAATATGCTGGCTCTATACACGCTAAAAGTCCTGATTATTTACATGGAGTCTGGTGGAGATATGCTGGCTCTATACACGCTAATAATCCTGATTATTTACATGGAGTCTGGTGGAGATATTCATATTAGAATAATAATCTGAGTCTGTCAGTGTGATTCACACTCCAGTCCACTAAGGGGGCGATACTGAACCAGATATCTGGCTGCCAAGAAGAAGCCCGAGCTCGAGCCATTCAATCATTTCCTGATTCCAGTCAGTCGAGCTCTACTCCTGTCTCTACTTCTGTAGGAAAACGGCCACGTAGTTGTAACGAATTTGGGCCAATTGGCGGCTCCGTTAGTCCCGTTAGGCACGTTAACGGTTTGTGTTTAACGATGGCAGCTAACAGGACAACTGCCGGGGCGCGCGCTTAACGTTAGCAGATGCATCATCATCAAATGCAGTCAAATCCTAAACCCGACTCTGAAAACACTAACGGGACCTGGACTAACAGCATGGTGAGTGGGCGGATACGGCTCAGAACCGGGCTCAGAACCGGGCTGACTGTGTGAAATGTTTAAACAAAAAAAAAAAACGTCCTGAATTTGTAAACATTGCTAACTAGCTAGCTTGCGTAACGGTAGGCTAGTATTTTCTTCCTCTAGCATATTGACGGCATGTCCCGCCCTCCTTCTTCCGTTCTATGCCTCTGATTGGCTTACCCTGACATTCTTAACTCCACCCCCAACAAATCACACCGCTGTAGCGTCAAAGCCAACCAATCCCAACCAGAGCAGGCAATGAGTACTAGCCAATCAGAGGGAGAGGAGGGCAGGTCATGCCTTTGCCATCCTAGGTCAAAACAAATCGGCTATCTTAGCTGGCATTATGTAATAGTTAACGCTACACACGCGACTTTATGACGTTTATCTTGACGTGACACTGCTAATAGTACTACAGTTGAGTTATATGTTTGAGAAATATCATCTGTACTCAAATTTCAAGCGAAATACAGTGTGTGTATATATATATATATATATATATATATATATATATATATATATATATATATATATATATATATATATATAATTATGCAGTGTTTATAAACTGTCAGCAATGAATTAAAGAGTCAGTGCTGCTTGTACCAACAGCAGCTCAGTATTTAAACAGTAAGGGTATTTTCCTTTTATTAAAGTAACTCTCCTGTGTGATGTTTTCTGTGTTTGCAGGACGCTTCTCAGTACCCTGGTTACCCGTCCCACTACTGGTATCCTCAGACTCATTCCTCAGGACATTATGCAAACAGCTATCCCTCAGGATCAGAGGTCCAGCCACAGTACAACCCACAGGTAACGTAACCGGCCCCTCTAAATCCCACAGCGTAAATCTACTCTTTATCCTTAAGTCTTTTAAGTGCTTTGACCTTTTACCAGCCACTATGTCGGTTACCGTTACATCACTACGATACATTTACACACAGACAAAAGCCTACTCAGATTATTATTCTAAGTGTCTGACAACATTATGGAAAGGATCCCTACAGAGAGAGAGCTTTTTAAAACCTCTTTAAGACCTTTCTGATGAACCAGGAACAGCTCTGAGGTCGCTAGCGCTAAAGCCACCAGACTCCATGTAAATAATCAGGACTTTTAGCGTTTAGAGAGACAGCATATTTTCACATGTAAATGGGTGAACTGTGTGTTTATTTCAACCAAAACTAGAGGTGTGATGGTTGGGAAAAGGGGAAAGACGACCCAAAACGGCTTTTCATGGTTTGATATTGTTTCTGTCAACCATAGGCTGACTATCAAAAGCCGTCTTGGTTCATCTTTCCACTGTTCCAACAATCACCACTCTGGTTTGGTTGAAATAAACCCTTAATTCACCCATTTACATGTGGAGATATGCTGGCTCTATACACGCTAAAAGTCCTGATTATTTACATGGAGTCTGGTGGAGATATGCTGGCTCTATACACGTTAAAAGTCCTGATTATTTACATGGAGTCTGGTGGAGATATGCTGGCTCTATACACGCTAAAAGTCCTGATTATTTACATGGAGTCTGGTGGAGTTTGTTGATGGTGATTTCGGGGCTGTTTCATGTTAAACTAAAAGGATCTTACTCTTTAACTAAAAGGTCTATCTCTGTAGGGATCCATCCCATAATGTTGTCAGACACTTATAGAATAATAATCTGAGTCTGTCAGCGGCAACAACAGAACTTTTTTATTTTTATTTTAATTCTCCTCGCTTGTGCTTTCCATGAAGGTAATGCCTGCAGGTTATCCAAACGGCCACGGTGTCTACAGCCCAGCGCAGACTCAATATCCGGCGAGTGGTTTCCACCCGTCCAACCCTTTCTACTGTGCGGACGCTCAGAGGCCGGCTCCAGGTCCGTATCCGAACCAGGGCGGTCCAGCGGAGCAGAGCAGCGGGCCGTCCGGGCAGCCACACTCTCAACACCAACATCATCACTATCCTGGTCCACACTGCCAAGGGGTGAGCTCATTTAGGCTAGAGTTGTTCCCATAGCAGCATCAGAAAAGCCTCTTGATTCTGCCTAAAATCTAGGGATCGACCGATATGGATTCTATAGTGCAGATACCGATTTTTTTATTTTTTTTCATCAGCCTTAGCCGATGACCGATAACGGGCTGCCGATTTTCTTGAGCCGATACTGCTTTTGCTCCACACACGATATACACACACACACACACACACACACATATATACAGACACACACACACACACACACACACAAACAAACATAGACACACACACATATATACAGACACACACACACACACACAAACAAACAGAGACACACACACATATATACAGACACACACACACACACACACACACACATATATATACAGACAGACAGAGACTGAGATAGACACAGAGACAGACACACACACAGACACACATATATATATACACACACACACAGACAGACAGACAGACAGAGACACACACACACAGACAGACAGACAGACAGACAGACAGACAGAGACACACACACTAGGGATCGACCGATACTGATTTTTATTTTTTATTTATTTTTTATCAGCCTTAGCCGATGACCGATAACGGGCTGCCGATTTTCTTGAGCCGATATTTGGAGCCGATACTGCTTTTGCTCCACACACGTATACACACACACACACACACACAATCAGAGACACACACATATATACAGACACACACACACACACACACACACACAAACAAACAGAGACACACACACATATATACAGACACACACACACACACACACATATATATACACAGACAGACAGACAGAGACACACACACTAGGGATTGACCGATACTGATTTTTATTTTTTATTTATTTTTGATCAGCCTTAGCTGCTTTTTCTCCCTCAATTTACATCAAATGTAAACCCTGCCCCTGTTTTCGGAATCTGCTCTGCCATTTCTTTAGAAAGAATAACCAAAAACACAGACCAGTGTCACTACTACAATCATCTTACATTCATATATCACCCAAATGATGTGTGCAGTGCCCATCGTATGGACGGGTGCCCTGCGTACGGTTAACTGTGCTGTCATCAACCTCTCCAACACAGCCTGGATGATGCATCGCTGGCTGACCTATTATAAGACAGACATAATCAGGTCATCGCAACATGTCCTTGGTCAACACATTTAAATCATAGCATGTAAAAACGCAAATATCGGCCCGATAAATCGGTCTGTTGCTACCTAAAATGCTGGTTTTTATTTTCCATCTCTTTCAAACTGCTCTTTAATGTTTCATGTAAAGCCTTTTATATTCTGAACTGTTACCTGCCAACAGAAATAGTGTTTTCACCATCAATGGGTGCCTCAGAATGCAGGAAATGAAGTCTTTGACACCCTTTTTGAAATGTGTGTGTGTGTGTGTGTGTGTGTGTGTGTGTGTGTGTGTGTGTGTGTGTGTGTGTGTGTGTGTGTGTGTGTGTGTGTGTGTGTGTGTGTGTGTGTGTGTGTGTGTGTGTGTGTGTGTGTGTGGGCTGCTCGCGTATGTGTCTCTCTGCCTGCCCGCCTGCCTGTGTATGTGTCTCTCGCCTGCCTGCCTGCCTCTGTGTCTCTCTGCCTGCCTGTGTGTGTCTCTCGCCTGCCTGTGTGTGTCTCTGCCCGCCTGTGTATGTCTCTCTGCCCGCCTGTGTATGTGTCTCTGCCTGCCTGCCTGCCTGCCTGCCTGTGTATGTGTCTCTCTGCCTGCCTGCCTGCCTGTGTATGTGTCTCTCTGCCTGCCTGTGTGTGTCTCTCTGCCTGCCTGTGTGTGTCTCTCTCCCTGCCTGTGTATGTCTCTCTCTGCCTGCCTGTGTGTCTCTGCCTGCCGTGTATGTGTGTCTCTCTCTGCCTGCCTGCCTGTGTGTGTGTCCGCTCTGCTGCCTGTGTGTGTCTCTGCCTGCCTGTGTATGTGTCTCTCTCCCGCTCGCCTGTGTTGTCTCTGCCTGCCTGTGTGTGTCTCTCTGCCTGCCTGTGTATGTGTCTCTCTCTGCCTGCCTGCCTGTGTATGTGTCTCTCTGCCTGCCTGCGTGTGTGTCTCTCTGCCTGCCTGTGTATGTGTCTCTGCCTGCCTGTGTATGTGTCTCTCTGCCTGCCTGTGTGTGTGTCTCTCTGCCTGCCTGTGTATGTGTCTCTTGCCTCGCCTGTTGTGTGTCTCTCTGCCTGCCCGTGTATGTGTGTCTCTCTGCCTGCCTGTGTATGTGTGCTCTCTGCCTGCCCCTGCCTGTGTGTGTGTCTCTCTGCCTGCCTGTGTATGTGTCTCTCCCTGCCTGTGTGTGTGTGTCTCTCGCCTGCCTGCCTGCCTGTGTATGTGTTCTCTCTGCCTGCCTGCCTGCCTGTGTATGTGGTCTCTGCCTCGCCTGTGTATGTGTCTCTCCGCCTGTGTGTGTCTCTCTGCCTGCCTGTGTATGTGTCTCTCTGCCTGCCTGTGTATGTGTCTCTCTGCCTGCCTGTGTATGTGTCTCTCTGCCTGCCTGTGTATGTGTCTCTCTGCCTGCCTGTGTATGTGTCTCTCTCTGCCTGCCTGTGTGTGTGTCTCTCTCTCACACACACTGTCTCTCTCTCTCTCTCTCACACTGTCTCTCTCTCTCTCTCTCTCTCACACTGTCTCTCTCTCTCTCTCTCTCTCTCTCTGTCTCTCTCACTCTGTCTCTCTCTCTCACACTGTCTCTCTCTCTCTCACACTGTCTCTCTCTCTCACACTGTCTCTCTCTCTCTCTCTCTCTCTGCATGTGTCTGCTCCCAGGCTCCTGGATATCCTCCCGGTGCGTACCCTCACTACAGCGAAGGGGGCCACGCGAGCCCCCCGTACCCCCCCGGCCAGCCTCTCCACCCAAACCCCCAGGCCGACGCGTGGGCGCACTCTGGCGCCTACGCCCCCCCGCAGCAGCCGTGGCCGCCCGGCCAGCAGCCTCCACAGAACCACTACGGGAACCCCGTCCGTCCAGCGCACCCCCCAGCATGGCCCGGGACGGGAACCGGGGCTCCGCCTCCCTACCAGCCCAAGGTGGGAATCTGACGCTACATTTAAGGTTTTCATTTGGCCATAACGCTGTTTCCTCTCGCTCTGAGTCAGAGGTCAGGGCGTGTATTTGGCGAGGGTGATTAGCCGTCCTTCCTCGAGAAAATGTTTATTTAAAAAATTGCATTCCCCCCCCCCATACATTATGCCTCTATTTGTTGGTTTTTGCGTCTCTTTGTTCAAATTATGTCAAATTGCATTTTCTTGAGCGAGGACCCCTAAACCACTCCGCTAAATATTGAGCCTAAATCTTCACCAAATGGAGGCAAGACACTGACCAGACTTCTCATCAGAAGACACACACACAGAGAGACACACACAGAGAGACACACACACACACACACACACACACACACAGAGAGACACACACACAGAGAGAGACACACAGAGAGAGACACACACACACACACACAGAGAGAGACACACAGAGAGAGACACACACAGAGAGAGAGACACACAGAGAGAGACACACACACAGAGAGAGACACACACACAGAGAGACACACACAGAGAGACACACACACAGAGAGACACACACACACACAGAGACACACACACAGAGACACACACACAGAGACACACACACACACACAGAGACACACACACAGAGACACACACACAGAGACACACACACAGAGAGACACACACACACAGAGAGACACACACAGAGAGACACACACACAGACACACACACACAGAGACACACACACACAACAGAGACACACACACAGACACACACACACACAGAGACACACACACACAGAGACACACACACAGAGACACACACAGAGAGACATACACACAGAGAGACACACACACACACAGAGAGAGACACACACACACACACACACACAGAGAGACACACACAGAGAGACACACACACACACAGAGACACACACACACACACAGAGAGACACACACACAGACACAGAGAGACACACACACAGAGACACACACAGAGACACACACACAGAGACACACACAGAGAGACACACACACACACACACAGAGACACACCCACACACACACACAGAGACACACACACACACACACACAGAGACACACACACAGAGACACACACACAGAGACACACACAGAGAGAGACACACACAGAGACACACACACACACAGAGACACACACACACACACACACACACACACACACAGAGAGACACACAGAGACACACACAGAGAGACACACAGAGACACACACACACACACACACACAGAGACACTCAGACACACACACACACACACACAGAGACACTCAGACACACACACACACACACACAGAGACACACACACACACACACAGAGAGACACACACAGACACACACACACACAGACACACACACACACACACACAGAGAGAGACACAGAGACACACACAGAGACACACACACA
The DNA here is from genome assembly GCF_010015445.1 of Perca fluviatilis. Taxonomy (NCBI): domain Eukaryota; kingdom Metazoa; phylum Chordata; class Actinopteri; order Perciformes; family Percidae; genus Perca; species Perca fluviatilis. The sequence goes on along the minus strand of NC_053117.1, from coordinate 41,590,186 downwards.
CACACACAGAGACACACACACAGAGACACACACACTAATGTAACTGTCTCTTTTTTAGTGTGTCCTTTTATGTTCAATTTCTTCAATAAAAGAAATGATTTCCTTCCTTTGTTTTAGTCGTGCCGTACCGTACCATACCGTACCATACCGTACCGTACCATACCGTACCGTGCCATACCGTACCGTACCATACCGTACCATACCGTACCATACCGTACACTGCACCATACCGTACCGTACCATACCGTACCGTACCATACCGCATCGCATCGTACCATACCGTATCGCGCTACCGCATCGCGTTATACCGTATCGTACACCATACCCGCATCCCATACCGTACTGCATACTGCATCATTACCGTACCATACCGTGCCATACCGTACCGTGCCATACCGTATCGCATACCGGCATCGCATGCGCGTACCATACCGTCATCCGTACCCATACCGTACCGTACACCGTGCATCGCTTCATACCGTACCATACCCCGACCGCGGCCGCCGCGTGCGACCTTTGCCGTGACCGCGGCCATACCGTGCATGCAGCGCTTTTTCTAACAACTGAAACACATCTTTTTGTTGTTGTTGTTGTGTTTCCGTTTCCGTAGGAACAACAGCAGCCGCGCGCTCCACAGGCGGGACCCAAACCGCGGCCCAACCCCTCGCTGAATCCCCCGAGTGCAAAGCCTGCCGAAATAAGCTCGCCCCCGCAGCTGTACAACAACAACAAACAGGGGCGAGGTGAGCCCAGTCCTTCGCCCCAGCCCCAGGCCCAGACCCAGACCCAGCCCCAGGCCCCGCTGAGCGATAACCCGGGCCTGGCCAAGGTCCAGCAGGTCATGGCGAGGATGCTTCTGCTCCAGGAAGACGTGGACGAGTTTGTCGGCAGAAAGACGGACAAGAGCTACCGGTACCTGGAGGAGCTGCTGACCAAAGAGCTGCTGGAGCTGGACTCGGTGGAGACTCAGGGACAGGACAGCGTCCGGCAGGCCCGGAAGGACGCGGTGCAGAAGATCCAGGCCATCCTGGACCGGCTGGAGAGGAAAGCCTTCTGATGGACCCCCACAACGGGGACCGGTTTACCGGTTTGGGGGTGCGCTGAGTCTACGCTGTTATTTTTTTTGGTTTGTTTTTTCTTCTTCTTCCAGATCTTCCATGGACACAATGAGAGTCTCTTTCTCTCTGTGTCTCTCTCTCTGTGTCTCTCTCTCTGTGTCTCTCTCTCTGTGTCTCTCTCTCTGTGTCTCTCTCTCTGAGCGCTCTCTCTGTGTCTCTCTCTCTGAGCGCTCTCTGTCTCTCTCTCTCTCTCTGTCTCTCTCTCTCTCTCTGTCTCTCTCTTCTCTGAGCTCCTCTGTCTCTTCTCTCTCTCCTCTCTCTCTGTCTATCTGTCTCTCCTCTCTGTCTGTCTCCTCTCTCACTCTCTCCATCTGTTTATTTCTCTCTTTCTCTCTGTCTCTCTCTCTTTTTTCTGAGCTCTCCTCTGTGTCTCTCTCTGTCTCTTCTCCTCCATCCTCCTCTCTCTCTTGTCTCTCTCTTTCTGACTCTCTTTTTTCTCTCTCTCTCTGTCTATCTCTCTCTCTCTCTCTCTCTCTCCTGAGCTGTTAAATTAAAAAGGCTTTTTTTCTTCAAAAAAAAAAATTGTGACCATGGCTGACCAAAGCACGGAGCAGATACTGGATCAGGACTCTGAATGATGCTGGTAGAGGTGATGGGACTGGCTTCAAAGTGTCTGACTGTCTCTGACTGAATACCTCCTGCTGCATTTCCCCCCTCTCATTCCCCCTGCTCTGGCGTCCCCCTCTCTTGTGTTTCTAACTTCTACAACAACAGAGTAACATCAGACGTTCTGCTTCCTGTTTACACCGACACGCACATGCCCAGTGTGTCTCAACGGTCATGTGATATGTGATGTCAGACAAGTTAATGTGGACGCAGGTTAGTTCTGCTACTGGAGCTGACGCTCTGGCGTGGACGGAGATCGACGCCCCCCCTTGAAAAAAACCCAAAACGTAGCGGTGTAAATGTAGCCGCAGACTCAGATTATGGTTGTTCCCCTCAGGATTGTGGGTCAGTTTTTGGTCTGATCCTACATCTAATAACGCGTCTGTTATTACAGCTCACAGTCCGCTTGCATGATCCCCCCCCCCCCCCCCCAAATAGGGCTGCAAATACCTATACATTACATCATTGATTTAATCAGCTGATTATGCTCTCGGTTAAAAACATCGGAAATTTGTGACACAAAAATTGGGGACAAAAGTTGAACAGATTATGTCAAATTGCATTTTCTTGAGCGAGGACCCCTAAACTCCTCCTCTAAATATCACGCTTAAATCTTCACCAAATGGAGGCAAGACACTGACCAGTTTTATGTGTTTGTTGAAAGAAAATGTCATCAGAAAACACACACAAACACACACACACAGACACACACACACAGAGACACACACAAACACACACAGACACACACACACACACACACACACAGAGACACACACACACACACAGACACACACACACAGAGACACACACACACACAGAGAGACACACAAAAATTGGGAAAAAAGTTGAACAACAAGCGACGAAATGTTTTGAAAAAATTGACAAAAAATGTCACAAAAAAAGTAATTTTGTCCCCAAAAAAAAACAGACGTTGGTCGACGGGAGGACAACACAAGGGTTAAGTCTTTTTTTCACCCTAAAACCCCAAAAATATTTTCAGTTTAATTAGAGATAAAAACTGAGAGCAGGAAACCTTTTCATATTTAACAAAATTTTCATGTATTTTTTCGACATTATTTTTTCACTCTCGATGCGTTCGACGTTTGACATTCCTAAGGTTTTCTTTTGATGATTTTGTTTTACATTTTTGACCCTTTTTCCCCCCCCCCAAAGTTTAACATTTTTGTTGATTTTCGTCCCTTTATTTTGACGTTATTTTCAAACTATTCCCCGACATTTTTCCTCGATAAAATAAATAAATTGTAAAGGGGTCATCTTTAAAAAATGGACTTAGCGTTGAGCTCTTGAGAGGCTAAAAAAAAAAGCAGCATTTTCTGTTATTTTGGCATGAAAAACTATTTTAACCCTTGTTGATTAGTCGACTAATCGTTGCAGCTCTACCCCTACCCCGATAGAGACCCATTTCCCTCCATATCTCTGCAGGAAGAGGTGCCCAGCTCTACCCCCTACCCCGATAGAGAGACCCATGCCCCTCCATATCTCTGCAGGAAGAGGTGCCCAGCTCTACCCCCTACCCGCTAGAGACCCATTTCCCTCCATATCTCTGCAGGAAGAGGTGCCCAGCTCTACCCCCTACCCCCCAGATAGAGACCCATGCCCCTCCATATCTCTGCAGGAAGAGGTGCCCGGCTCTACCCCCTACCCCCGATAGAGACCCATTTCCCTCCATATCTCTGCAGGAAGAGGTGCCCAGCTCTCCGTTTGAATCGGCGCCCTGCATGCACCGTAACGTCCTGCGAAGCACGCGACAGTCCCGACTTCTCAAAGCTCCGAATCGGGCCGAGAGCGCCGCAGATTAGATTTAATCCCCATTAGTCCCCTCCCTGAGTGTGGAGCTGGACCCAGACCTCCATATTCTGTATGAATGCCGTGTGTTTAACTCTAGGAACTGCTGTTAATTACAGATACATCGGACATAGGGAAGGTAGGGATTAGGGCTGCACGGTATACAAGGGAAATATGCAATCAGGGTTTTTCCTCCATTTGTGGAAGACGTAGGTGTGCACAAGGGTGTAGGTTGGGATAAGGTTGGGGTGCACATTATAGCCGGGGGGCTCTGGGTGTTTGTCCCCCAGAAAACACTTTATTTCTGTAACGTAACAGAAGTTCTGGCAGCTTGTTACCGGACTTTGTCCCGTAATTTAAAAAAACAATGTGTGCAGCTACAGTTAAAACACAGAACATTTACTGTTTGGCCTGTTATATAAAACTCTGTCAGACCAAGCTGCTCAGTTAGAAAGCTTCTTAAAAACGTTGGAAAAGAACATCAAAAATGTTGAAATAAGCGACAAAATCATTGGAAAAAGTTAACCTGACTCCACCAGATGGGTCGCTTCCCATTTGCTCGGCATATCCATCTGGGAACTTTCCGTTGGAGAACTTTTGGGAAGGGGCGAAAAATCCTGGTTATCTGATTGGATAAACCATCTGTCTATCTACCAGCTATAGTTGGTGATAGACGGGGCCAAATCAACCAATCAGATCAAACTCTTGCCGAAACCAGTCGGGAGAAGAACAGAAACATCTTTTCCTCCGAGAAAAGCCTCCAGTGCTGTTTTTTGCTCAGTCGCTTCTCGTTGCATCTCACCTAAACCCGCCTCAAAACCCAACGCTGATTGGTCGGTCGTTTTGGCGAACGGCTCCAAATTTTCTCTATCTCAAGATACCAGACTGAAAACTGGAGCTCGCCAGATCAGGACGCTCTCACCAGGCTAGGAAAAAGCCCCACAAAGGCCAAAAAATTTGGATTTAATCTCCCAAAACCAATCATATTTTTCTTGAGGAAGACCAATCTACCTCTTCTAAATATTAGTGGTGGTGGGTGCATTTCCTGTGCGTGCGAGTCACTTTCACGATATGTCGCAGCCCTTCCCGATGTGTTAATTGCGCCGGTTAATATCGCGATGACGATAAAACAGCTATATATTGTGCAGCCCTATTAAGAATTACTTGAAAAGGTGTTAATTATGATCTTTGTATCCCTCTTTGAACTCTTGAAATATATATTTAAAGATGTCTACAGAAGCAGATTGTATTTTCAGAATATCAAAGTGTTTGATGATCGTTTGCTGTAACGGATAAAGGATGTACTCTAACGTACGGATGAAGGATGTACTTTAACATTCTCGCAAGCGTTCGGTGCTTCGGGACGATTGTTGGTCTCTGCACTTGGATCAAGTGTTACCTTTGGAAACTGGTTTCTGTTTTAATATTCTTGTTAAAGGACTCCAGATTTGCACCATCATCCGTGTTCTCGTAGATGGAAGTCTTTTGTCTCTTTCTTTTCCAAATCGTTCTCGATGTGTTTTTGATTTAGAATAAAACTGAAAACAAGAGTGCCATATTTCAGGGGACAGTTTTATATAATTAGAAAAGAAATGATAATGAAAATAAAATCACAAGCTTTGCATGAAAAAATGAAATCACCTGTCATTATGTGTTTATTGTCCTGTGCTGTTGAAGGGGTATGTTTTCCAACCTTGGCCCTATTTCCCCCATGCGTTTGTGTCTGAGTTTGTAACTAATGTGAACAAAAACTCTGATTATTATTCTAAGTGTCTGACAACATTATGGGAAGGATCCCTACAGAGATAGACCTTTTAGTTAAAGAGTAAGATCCTTTTAGTTTAACATGAAACAGCCCCGAAATCACCATCACCAAACTCCACCAGACTCCATGTAAATAATCAGGACTTTTAGCGTGTATAGAGCCAGCATATCTCCACCAGACTCCATGTAAATAATCAGGACTTTTAGTGTGTATAGAGCCAGCATATCTCCACCAGACTCCATGTAAATAATCAGGACTTTTAGTGTGTATAGAGCCAGCATATCTCCACCAGACTCCATGTAAATAATCAGGACTTTTAGCGTGTTTAGAGTCAGCATATCTCCACCAGACTCCATGTAAATAATCAGGACTTTTAGTGTGTATAGAGCCAGCATATCTCCACCAGACTCCATGTAAATAATCAGGACTTTTAGCGTGTATAGAGCCAGCATATCTCCACCAGACTCCATGTAAATAATCAGGACTTTTAGCGTGTATAGAGCCAGCATATCTCCACCAGACTCCATGTAAATAATCAGGACTTTTAGTGTGTATAGAGCCAGCATATCTCCACCAGACTCCATGTAAATAATCAGGACTTTTAGTGTGTATAGAGCCAGCATATCTCCACCAGACTCCATGTAAATAATCAGGACTTTTAGTGTGTATAGAGCCAGCATATCTCCACCAGACTCCATGTAAATAATCAGGACTTTTAGCGTGTATAGAGCCAGCATATCTCCACCAGACTCCATGTAAATAATCAGGACTTTTAGCGTGTATAGAGCCAGCATATCTCCACCAGACTCCATGTAAATAATCAGGACTTTTAGCGTATATAGAGCCAGCATATTTCCACATGTAAATGGGTAAATTAAGGGTTTATTTCAACCAAACCAGAGTGGTGATTGTTGGAACAGTGGAAAGATGAACCAAGACGGCTTTTGGTAGTTTTATTTAGTTTCTGTCCACTTTGAATGAAGTGTGTTTTACGATGATAAAAGTCCTGATTATTTACATGGAGTCTGGTGGAGATATGCTGGCTCTATACACGCTAAAAGTCCTGATTATTTACATGGAGTCTGGTGGAGTTTGGTGATGGTGATTTCGGGGCTGTTTCATGTTAAACTAAAAGGATCTTACTCTTTAACTAAAAGGTCTATCTCTGTAGGAATCCATCCCATAATGTTGTCAGACACTTAAAATAATAATCTGAGTCTGTCAGCAGCAACAACAGAACCTTTAGTGGACACTGACTGGACCAATGTCAAAGACTGTTGTTCCCGTCAGTCACTTAGACACAAAAACATAGAAAAATCGAGTTGAAAATATCCCAAAGTTTCCCTTTCTGTAGTTTCATATGTAATGCATGTTTTCCAACACAAGATTTAAAATATTTTGCCTGATAAGTGAGAAAAAAGCAGAGAAATAATGAACTGTGAGTATATTTTTTGATCAATTCTCTCTTCCTGTTTTATATTGTTTTCAGAAACGAATAAGAGTCTAGAATCTGTAGTTCTATATGGACGCTGGCTACAGGTTAATTAGCATATTTCATTCTTAGAAAGAAATAGAAACTGCTGTTATAAAAAAATTAAAGAACAAGAAATCTCTTTGTTTATCTCTCATTGTTTCATATTCAAAAACAGTTCTCACATTTATCTGAAAGATATTCAGCCCTTTATGGACAGATTTCAAAATAAAAGTAAACGGAAAATCCTGTTAAAACGCTTCGCTTTTGTTTTTTAATCCAGTGGAAACTGCTGTAGCGTCCTCACTTTTTTCAACATTTTTGTCATTTTTTTTCAACATTTTTGTAAAACAATTGTCACTTTTTTCAAATTTTGTCACTTTTGTATTTTTTCCAACATTTTTGTCACTTTTTTTCAATTTTTTTTTCACTTTTTTCAACATTTTTGTCACTTTTTTCAACATTTTTGTCACTTTTTTCAACATTTTTCAAAATTTTTGTAAACATTTTTTTTCACTTTTTTCAACAATTTTGTCACTTTTGTAAAACAAATTGTCACTATTTCAAATTTTGTCACTTTTGTATTTCTTTCAACATTTTTGTGAAAAAATTGTCACTTTTTTCAAAAATTTTGTCATGTTTTTAAAATTTTTTGTCACTTGTCACTTTTTTCAACATTCTTGTAAAAAAAAGTCACTTTTTTCAACAATTTTGTCACTTTTGTAGTTTTTTTTCAACATTTTTGTCATTTTTCAAAAAACAGTTGTCACTTTTTTCGTTACTTTTTTCGACCGTTCTGTCTCTATTTTTGACGTGTGTGTGCCTAAGAATGATCCAGTGGAAACTGCTGCATGCTTCCACGCTGCCTGCATCAGTTCCAGCTCTTTAAATAGAGAGCTACCCCCCCCCCCAGAGAGAGTTAATGGGAGGGTCAGATACACAGCCCCAGGGGGTCAGATAGCGAAGAAGCCTGAGACTGAAATCATTCGACTCGACTTCATTCGGTTCTTTTTGACGCTGATTTTTCTCTAGAAGAACTTCAGTTTCTGATAAACTAAGAGGCTTTAAACTAGGGCAGGGTGATATATATCTATATTATATATCTATATTATATCAGATTATATATCTACACTAGATCACTTTTACATTTGGGATATATATCGCTTTACGGTAAGTGTTGTTGCAAGATTTCAGCTTTTTTTTTTGCAGCTTTTTTATCCTTTCTTTGTTCAAAAGTTTTGGGCGATTTAAAAAAAAAAGTTTGTGTCTATTTTTATTTTATTTTTTTGACGTTTTTTTATCTGTTAACTTTTTAACTCTTATTCCAGAACCGGTCCGAACCAATTTGGTGCTCTAGGCAACATTTAGATGTTTTGGTGACTTTCTCAAGGTTTTTATCAATTCACTTTTCTGTGGATATCGTGATACGAGTCAAGACATTGTCTTAGATTTTGGATATATATCGTTGTATGGTGAGTGTTTCAGCATTCAGTGTTTAACGTTAGCACCATTCAGCAGCCACATGCTTGGTTTTGTCGTTTGTTTCAGAATTTTTTACAGTTTTTCGAGGTTTTTGCCGACATTTCCTGTTGTTTTTATCTGTTAACTGAGGGTCTGGACAGGGCTTTAACCTGGCTGGGCAATATATAGATCTATCTATGGTGCTATGACACTAGATAACGTCCATATTTATATGGTAGTTGTTGCCCTAGCAGGTTCAACCATAAGGTTCAACGCCCGATGACCCTGGGGGCAAATTAAAACGGCACTTGTTGCTTTTTTTCAACATTATTGTCACTTTTTCACATTTTAGTCAATTTCTTAAACATTTTAGTCACTTTTTTCAAAATTTTTGTCGCTTTTGTCAACATTATTGTCACTTTTTCACATTTTAGTCACTTTTTTCAACATTTTTGTGACTTTTTCAACATTTTTGTGACTTTTTCAACATTTTTGTCACCTTTTTCAACATTTTTGTCACATTTTTCAACATTGTCATTTTTTTCACATTTTTGTCACTGTTTTCAACATTTTTGTCACTGTTTTCAACATTTTTGTCATTTTTTTCACATTTTAGTCACTTTTTCAACATTTTTGTCACTTTTTAAACATAGTCACTGTTTTCAACATTTTTGTCACTTTTTTAACATTTTAGTCACTTTTTCAACATTTTTGTCACTTTTTTTAACATTCTAGTCACTGTTTTCAACATTTTTGTCACTTTTTAAATATTTTTGTCACTTTTTTTTAACATTCTAGTCACTGTTTTCAACATTTTTTTTCACATTTGAGTCACTTTTTTCAACATTATTGTCACTTTTTTCAACATTTTTGTGACTTTTTCAACATTTTTGTCACCTTTTTCAACATTTTTGTCACATTTTTCAACATTGTCATTTTTTCACTTTTTTGTCACTTTTTTCAACATTATTGTCACTTTTTTCAACATTTTTGTCACTGTTTTGAACATTTTTTTCACATTTTAGTCACTTTTTCAACATTTTTGTCACTTTTTAAACATAGTCACTGTTTTCAACATTTTTG